>NC_090184.1:1075046-1355046 GCF_024679245.1 Pseudorasbora parva
AACTTTTCCAATTGTCTATGAACCCTATGTTATTTTGCAGACACCACTTAGACAACCAGCTATTGAGTGATGATAATCTGCTAACTATCTCATCACTCCTTTTAACAGGGAGGGGACCAGAGCAAAAAGCTGCCTTTGACATCGTACTTGCGAATTTACACACCTCTTTAATGTTAATTTTGGTGATCTCCGACTGGCGAAGTCGAACATCATTAGTGCCAACGTGAATAATAATCTTAGAGAGAATTTACGATTAGCTTTAGCCAGCACTTTTAAATTTGCTTTGATGTCAGGCGCTCTGGCTCCCGGTAAACATGTGACTATGGTGGCTGGTGTCTCTATTTTCACGTTCCGTGTAATAGAATCGCCAATAACTAGGGCACTTTCAACAGGATCCTCAGTGGGTGCGTCACTGAGTGGGGAGAACCTGTTTGATGTTCTAATCGGAACGTAAGAGTGGTTTTTTGATCCGCGACTATGCCGTCTCACAGTTACCCAGCCCTGCTGCGCGGGCTCAGCCGGAACCAAACAATGAGTGTTCACTAAGCTAGTCGCATCCAAAGTAGTATCTAAAGCTGTTACATTCTCACTACTCTCACATAAAGCTTGAATGCGTGTCTCTAAATCTGAAATCTTCTCTGTCAGCCTGATTAATTCCTAACATTTATCACATGTGAAGCCCTGTTCGCCAACGGAGATAGATATGTTAAACCTGTAGCATGCAGTGCAAGTGACAATGACAGGAGAAGAAGCTTACCGTATTTGTTGATGAATCCAAAACTTACCACAGTTGTCTGATGGAATCTATTTAATAATCCAACACACCACAGTTGTCTAATGAACTCAGAAAACAGGAGACCCGGATGCCGGGATGGAAAGCTACCAGGCTAGCGAAAAGCTAACATGCAGTAGTGATTTAGATTAAAAGCTACTGATCTCAAATTTAACTTGATAGGCCATATTAAACAATATATGGTGATGAGTAAGTTATATTTAGCAGTATAGATAACAGAGAAAATATATTAAATAGAGATTCAAACACAGCTATACAGAGCTACAAACGCTGAGGCAGGCAGGCAGCAGGTAGATAGATGAGCTGGGGTGAGTAAAATATCAGGATATTTTCATTTTAAAGTGAACTAATCCTTTACACAACCCCTATAATTATAGAATCGAGCCTTTTTTCCCATGGCTGATTTTTATTAGCAGGCCAGCGGAGCATGGAGTGAATAAAGCATCCATGAGTCTGTTCCCACGGAGCTACAGCCCAGATGTTCCCAAAGACACTTTTGTTTAGCATCACCTCGCTGCAAAAATATATCGTTTCTAGTACTTGATTCTGATAATCAAAATGAATTACAATAAACTACAACCCTGTTGAAGAAAGAAGGGAACAAAAATGTGTTTTTGTTTTATTGCATGCTTGCAATTTCCCATTGGAAAAGAGCCAGAACACGGAGGCCTGTGTTGAGCATTAGCACAAACACTTCCCAAACCTTCAGAACAAACTCCATCCCCGAGGAGTGTTTTAAAAGCGGCTCGTCTGTCCGCATTTCTTCATGCTGGTTATAGCGGTCTAAAATCCCAGCAATTTCTGCCTGTCTGAGAGAGAGAGAAGTTACAGACACACTCCGAACAGCAGTTCTTCATTCCCTTTAAACATCAGCATGCAGAGGCAGGTTTTAGACCAATAGGAAAACACTGTTCTGAAGCAAAATCACGAGAGTGTTTATTTAATGTAGGAAATACCTAACAATGTTAGAGTAAATAGAATAAACGTGCTGGTGTTATTATTAGCCAAATATGACAGTTGTTTTGTCAGAAATTACGATGCCACAATATATTCCATTAATTGATAGTCTACTATAAATATATTTCATGTTTATGAAATCCGTACTGACTGCCGCGATGTTTTTCATTGTCTGCTTGATCAGTATCGGTCTTAGGTATTGGTATTGACAAGAGCTACTCATGTCAGAGAGAGAGTTTCTGGTGGCTAATAAAGAAAGAACTTGAATTTTATTATTGTTGTTGTCAATGGCGAATCCATCATGGCGGCGAAAATTAAACGTAAATGGAGGTTTTAATCACAGGCTAAATTCTAATCCCTAATTTGTTAATCTGGGTTTAAAAAGAAGTGGTGCAACACAACTTGATTTCAAATAAAGCCTAGATCAACAAATCCTAGATCATCTCTAAACTGGGGCCTATTGCGCTAAACTAGCATAAGGGATTAAGCCGGGATATATTGGTGATCCTGGCTCTATTTATCCGCTAATATACAGGATTCATTTACACGACAGCGGTGTACTAAATGTTGCGTACAGATGACAAGATCACCAAGATATCCCGTCTTAATCCCTTATCCTAGTTTTGTGTAATAGGCTCCTGATCTTAATTTAATCCTTGTTGGTGCAACCCACCCTTAGTTTCAAACTTCTGTTTCAAAATGTACTTCAGGGGCAGTAGAATAGATTTCCAATGTTACATTTACGCCAACGCCAACATTTAGGCTAAACCCAAATGTGGATGGAATAGCGTAAAATTCACCATTTAAAATGTGCACTGCAAAAAATGCTTTTCTTACTCAGTATTTTTGTCTTGTTTCTAGTCCAAACATCTAAACATTCTTAAAACAAGAAGTATTTACTAGACAAGCAAAAGTAATTTGAGAAAAAATAAGTTATTCAAAATGAAGAGAGTTTTTGCTTAAAATAAGATAAATAATCTGCCAATGGGGTGAGAAAAATAATCTTAATTCAAACAGAAAACAAGATTATTTTTCTTATTTTCTTTCTTGTATTTTATTTGTACAAAATCACGAGTGTTTATTTAATGTAGGAAATACGTAACACTGCTGGAGTAAATAGAAAGCGTGCTGGGGCTATTATTGGTGTAGTGTTAGTCAAGCCCAGGATGTTAAACGGTGCCCTCTTCCATCTTGCTCTGGGCTGAGCGATCACATTTGGACAACTGTAGAGCAGGGCTGCATTTCCCCAAAGCATCGTAAACCTCAGCAGATAATGGAGACCATTCGCACCAGTGCCATCCACTCAGGCTCCCAGTGCTTCTGGGAAATGCTCTGGGAGCATCCCAGCAAACATCTCAGCTCTTTCCGTACTAATGAAACATTCGCAGTCTGATATATTTCACTAACCAAATGCGTTTTTGGTTAATTCAGTTTTGTACTTTCTAAGGGGGGTTTGTGCGTTAGTGTGTGTGAGTGCGTGTGTGCATGCGTGCATGTGTGTATGTGTAAATGAGTGTGTGATTAAGGACTAAATGAAGTGAACTTTGCAGTGTAGTCTTTGGACGGTAATCCTGAGCAGTCTGGATGTCTTAGATGTTCCCTGTACAGAGACATGCCTATATCTGTCACAGACCTCATATCAGTTTGAAGACAGCGCACTGGGTTAAAAACTTGGGTAGATCTTAGCCCAAGAGCTGATAAATATACGACAGAACACATGTTGGGCTAATGTTACTCATGCAAATTGTTTTAGGCTATTCATCCCAGAATAATGGGTTTATTTTATTAATAAATTGGAACTATAATGCTAGTTCATTTTACTTAGATTAACTTAAATCCTCTAAACTTTTGTAAAATACTCCACACAACCACTGGTTTACCAGATCATTTCCTTTATTCCATGTTCCCAGAATGTCCTGGGACGGTCATGATGTGGAGATCTTTAAAGGGTTGGGGACGTTATTCAGGACATTCATTCTCCTGCGACTGTTTAGAGCACCGTTACTATAGGACATTCCCTTAGGTCTCTATACTTCATTTCCATCTCGTTTGCAGGACCTCAAACTTCCCCCTAAAGTCACATGAGGAACCTTGATCTGCAGCACTTTCATTACGATGTTATTAACACAAATTCGGGAGGAGCGCTTTCAGATAATTGACACAGATGGAGAGCACTAAGCTAATCAACAAGAGGTGTGTATATATATATATATGCAGCAGTCTTACCTCCATTCTGTTGACAGTTTATCAGCATCCCTTTACCACCCCTTCTTATCATTTTGCTCTTTTAGTTGTAACCACTTACGTACACGGGTACTCTGGGTTCGGGCCAAGTTCGATCGCAGTTCGTGTCACGTCATTCGTCTTCGTCCCTTTTTTCAATGACGTACGACTCGCATTTACTGGGGAATATCCGATTCAATATCAATATCAGACGCAAATGCACGTATCCGATTCAAATCGGCTTCATTCCCACATATGAGTGAGGCCTGAATCTGATCTGCTTACACGTTCACATGTCATATCCGATCTGAGCCACATGAGAGGAAAAATCAGAACTGGGTCACTTGAAGCATGCAGTGTACATGGGGTCTCAGAGAAGCTGTCAATCATCACTCACACTTCAAACATTTCTACTATTCGTTTTTTTTAATAAGTTTGGTTTTAGTTAGTTATTTGATGCTATAAAGGGGGGGTTATAGCATCAAATAATTAGCTAAAACCAAACTTATTTAAAAAAACGAATAGTTGAAATGACATCAGCATAAAATCTGCCTAAAATTATAAAAAAAACATCTTTGGGTAAAAATTATGTGAAGTATTATTTGATTGTTTAGTTTGTCTCGCGTCCATTAGAACACATTCGGGCGGGGCTTATGCATGGAGGGGTGGGATTATGAGTTTATAGAGACCGAGCGTATTTAGGCCACACCCATTGTTTGTTGGAAAACAATGACTTTGTATAGAGGGAATGCACGTGACGTCATCATCAGCTGGAGCGACTGTGATTAGGCCCCGCTGAGTGGCAGAAAGACTGAGAGGCAGCATTGGTTTACAGCGCGAATGCAGCGAAAACTCACAAAACCAGGCCCGGCGCCAGAAGGGGGGTAGGGGGAGGCTTGTCCACAGACCGCAGTCATCGCTGTTCTGAGCTCGAGACGGACTTGATAATAGCGTGTAATTTTCTCACTCAAACCACTGCCAACTGCTGCAGCTTCTGCTTTAAGAGGGAAACGCTGCACATAACTGCTTGTCTAGGATATTTAATCCTCTGTAATAATTCGTAATAATTACATATTATCAGCGAAAAGGAGCTAGCAAAAGATCCAGTGTGTATCTGTATTTGCACTCGTCAAATGATTACATTTCCAACGTGTTTTCGCCTCGGTGAGTAATGTAGCCAATCACAGACATGTTTGTGGACTTCTACAACGGAATTGGCCAATCACAGGTGTTTAATTTGGAATCACTCACCGCTCGAGCGTTTGTCCAGGCGCTGAGTTCAGTTAAACGCGCGCAGCAATCCTCTGTAAGTGCAGACATTATGAAATTAAAGAGATTCATTGTATACGAACGTCACTGCGGAACTTTGTGAGATTGCGTTTATTGAATGAGTGACAGCTTTTAGTGAATATAAAGTTTATTACCACCACTACACGCTTCCAAACACGGACCCATCCACATATACCTGAGGGATTCACTTGAAAAATGTGATGAATGACAGTTAACATAAACATTCTTGTCGAAATGAGGCTCTTAAAAATGTCAGGAAAACACGATTCCTGGCTGCATATCATTATCCATGGATCACTGAATCTTTGGTAAGTTGTAAGGATCGTTTGCTCTACTCGTGTTTTCCTCCACTAACTCCAGTCACGCAGCAGCTCTTCTGCCACTCAGCCCCGGCTCAGAGGGCGTGTTACGGCGGGAAAGTGACGTTGATGCATTCCCTCTGTTGGTTGAGACTGCCTCCTTTGCAGACTAAATGCTTTTCTAAGTATTTTTGTCTTGTTTCTAGTCCAAACATCTAAAAATTCTTAAAAAAATAAGTATTTACTAGACAAGTAAAAGTAATTGTCTTGTTTTGGGAAAAATAACTCAAAATGAAGAGAGTTTTTGCTTAAAATAAGATAAATAATCTGCCAATGGGGTGAGAAAAATAACCTTGTTTTCTGTTTAAATTAAGATTATTTTCTCACCCCATTGGTAAATGGACTGCATTTATATAGCGCTTTTATCCAAAGCGCTTTACATTTTTGCCTCACATTCACCCATTCATACACCGACGGCGATGTCAGCCATGTAAGGCGCCATCCAGCTCGTCGGGAGCAGCTGGGGTTAGGTGTCTTGCTCATGGACACCTCGACACTTGGTCAGGTGGAACCGGGGATTGAACCACCAACCTTCTGGTTTGTAGACAACCTACATGAACCACTGAGCCACTGCCGCCCCATTGGCAGATTATTTAAAATTGACCATTCCTGGGTCTAAATATTGTAGCAGTAAATGAAGAGATGTCACACCGATCACAAGTTCAGTATGGGGTACCGCAAGGATCAGTGTTAGGACCGTTGCTCTTCACCCTGTATCTGCTCCACTGGGAGATATCATTAGGAAACATGGCGTTAGTTTTCATTGTTATGCTGACGATACTCAGCTCTATATTTCCTCACGCCCTGACGAAACCTACCAATTCACACGATTACTGGAATGCAGAGCTGATAATAAAAAAATTGGATGAATAGTAATTTCCTGCAACTTAATTCAGATAAAACTGAATTTTTAATTATTGGACAGAAAAGCTCCACAAGTAGTAACCGAGAATACTGTCTAACACTTGATGACTGCTCTGTCAAGCCCTCGTCGTCAGTGAGGAACCTGGGTGTGCTCTTTGACACCAATCTTTCATTTGAAAGCCACGTTTCTAGCATCTGTAAAACCGCATTCTATCATCTTAAAAATATATCTAAATTACGGCACATGCTCTCAATGCCAAATGCTGAACAGTTAGTACATGCGTTCATGAGCTCAAGGCTAGATTATTGTAATGCTCTACTGGGTGGTTGCCCTGCTCGCTTAATAAACAAACTCCAGCTGGTCCAAAACGCAGCAGCTCGAGTTCTTACTAGAACCAGGAAGTATGATCATATTAGTCCAGTTCTGTCAACACTGCACTGGCTCCCTATTAAACATCACATACATTTTAAAATCTTGCTTATTACTTACAAAGCACTAAATAGTTTAGCTCCCCGGTACTTAAGCGAGCTCTTAACACATTATACTCCATCACGTCTACTGCGGTCTCTAAACTCTGGCCAGTTGATCATACCTAGAATATCTAAATCAACTGCAGGCGGTCGATCCTTTTCCTATTTAGCTCCTAAACTCTGGAACAGTCTTCCTAGCATTGTTCGGGAAGCAGACACACTCTGTCAGTTTAAATCTAGACTAAAAATACATCTCTTTACTATGGCATACACACAGAACATTATTAACTCTCATTATTCAGATCAATTGACTGATTGTTCGGCTGCATTAACTAGGTCAGCCGGAACCGGGAACACTTCCCATAACACCTGATGTACTCGTTACATCATAAAAAGAGTGACATCTACGCTAATGTTGTCTCTCTGTTTATCCCGAGGTTTATCCCGGATCTGGGCCGTGTCCGGATCGGATGGTGGACCTGCCTGGACATGACCAGCTCATCCTGGAGTGTCTGCTGAGCCGTGTCAAATGGTGTCTCCTCCGAATTGGCCTCACCGGCACGCCATGCTCAAAACCCGTCTTCGGCGCAATAATTCTGATCTTTCATGTATTCATACTCTTGTGTAATCGACGCCCCATCCTAAATAAATCCGTCTCTTCCGTGATACCCTGAAATTTTGAATAATCCGATCTAATATGATTTCCGACCTGTAAGGTTGCCAGAATAATAATCTTACACGGTGTGTTAATAGGCCAGAGGAGAACTGGCACCCCGACTGAGTCTGGTTTCTCCCAAGGTTTATTTTTCTCCATCATGCCCTGATGGAGTTTTGGTTCCTTGCCACTGTCGCCTTTGGCTTGGCTTGCTCAGTTGGGGACACTACAAATATGATTAAAGTTATTCAACTAATTATAAAAAAAATTATGAATTAGGTTTTATTTAATTCTATAAACTATAATACTGATCTGCCAACATTGTAAATGGAATGGACTGCATTTATATAGCGCTTTTATCCAAAGCGCTTTACATTTTGCTTCACATTCACCCATTCATACACCGACGGCGATGTCAACCATGCAAGGCGCCATCCAGCTCGTCGGGAGCAGCTGGGGTTAGGTGTCTTGCTCATGGACACTTTGACACTTGGTCAGGTGGAACCGGGGATTGAACCACCAACCTTCTGGTTTGTAGACAACCTACATGAACCACTGAGCCACTGCCGCCCCCTAACATTGTCTCTCTCTGATAAATTAAAATAAGCTGATAACATCACTGTTTACTCCAGAACGACTGTACAGCTAAATCTAATTTTGTTGCAATATTATCTTGTTTGACACTGAAGCTGCTCTGACACAATCGTGATTGTAAAAGTGTTATATAAATAAAGTTGATTGATTGATTGATTGATTGATAAATATCCTATAATTGAGGTGACTTCAACCCGCGGACATGGAGAACAACCGGTGGGAAAACCGCAGACTTGGCAACACAGTGCATTTGAGTTCTGTTGACATTTGACAAATAACGTTATGCATCGCTCCGCTGCTCTGATTGGTTGTTGGTCTGTCCAATCGAGGTTTTTCCTGGTTGGGTTGAAACACGCCCCATAATCACAGCCCAATGAGCATCAGACTCATATTCTGACTAGACCTGAGTATGACGACACCAGGCTATACTTTTCTTGTATCACTAATTTAAATGGGAAGCTTTTATATCTTGTATGTTATACCTTTTGCTCTCTTCTGTCATTGTATTCACTGTTTTTATTGTTAACAAACAAACCCTATCCATCCCCCACACTTTTGAAAAGCTGGTGATGAGGAACAGGTGAGCTCTAAAACACTAAAGCAGTTCCATCTTTTCAGTCATCTAACTTTGTGGAGTGTACAGAATACTACACTACTCTATATTTAGAGCTACATGTAACCTTCTAGATTGTGATACACTGTTAAGAGTTCTCCAGTGTGTGTGTAAAGTATTTCCTCCAAACCTCTGAGAATCTCTCAAATATGTGATGCCTCTAACCTGTCAAACACTGTGATTACTTCTTCCTCACAAGTGCTCATTAGAGCAGCCTGTAAATCTGTGTTTAAGGTGAGCTAGGATAAACTTGTGTGTTCTTGCCAATGCAGTTTCATAAAGCCAGCAAATCTGAGCCTCGACTGAGGATAAACCTGAACTATGCCTGATGTATACACAGATATCATGTTCATGTCCAGCTCGTGCGTGTGTGTGTGTGTGTGTGTGTGTGTGTGTGTGTGTGTGTGTGTGTGTGTGTGTGTGTGTGTGTGTGTGTGTGTGTGTGTGTGTGTGTGTGTGTGTGTGTTCCTTGTTTGGCAATACTTGTGAGGACACAAATGTCCTCACTTATATAGTAAAACATGAAAATGACCCACTAGTGAGGACATTGGACTGGTCCTCACTGGTTAAAAAGGCTTATAAATCAGCCAAAACATGTTTTTATTTAAATCTGTTGTTCTGCACATGTTTCTGTGATGGGTAGGTTTAGGGATAGGGGTTGGGTTAGGGGATAGAAAATATCATTGACCTGATATAAAATCAATGGAAGTCTATGTAATGTCCTCACTAATATAGTGAAACAAACCTGTGTGTGTGTGTGTGTGTGTGTGTGTGTGTGTGTGTGTGTGTGTGTGTGTGTGTGTGTGTGTGTGTGTGTGTGTGTGTGTGTGTGTGTGTGTGTGTGTGTGTGTGTGTGTGTGTGTGTGTGTGTGTGTGTGTGTCTGTGTGTCTGTGTGTCTGTGTGTCTGTGTGTCTGTGTGTGTGTCTGTGTGTCTGTGTGTCTGTGTGTGTGTGTGTGTAGCGTTCAGTCTCTCCTCATGTAGTCAGTGAATCCGCTCATGGCTCGAGCACAGCTGGCTTTTAAAGGGAAAGGGAGATGAGGCTCTGATTGGTTTATTGCTCGTTACGCCCCAAACAGTGGCGTAGCGTCAGGGTATGCTCGTGCAAATGGGCTCGCAGCCGCCCATGGGGAACTTTCAATTACATTTTTAATTCATGGCCACAGTAAATAGATATGTGTATGTATGCATGTTGTGTAGTAATTTCTTGTTTCGTGGAAATGTCTAATTTCTCCATAATTTCTTGTGTGCGTTTATTATTTTTTGCACCCCATGCCGTAGAACTAACTCACTCTGTCATTTTTATATGACGCTGCATTGTCGTGCCAAATTTAAAAAAGAAAACAGTATGAGAGGTTACTAGCGGCAAGCTACTTGAACATTAAAGGATGGACAAATACAAACACAAAAGTGGTGCTTTAAAGAGAAAAGAGAGGGTGGAGAAGTTACTCACGACACAAAAACTACCCAAAATAGACCGTTTTTTTTTTGTGCCGACCTAGTGTAAATGACAACGATGTCAAGAGCTGGACAGTAACTTAGCTCATTTACTTGAGTACTGTACTTAAGTTCACTTTTTGAGTATCTTTTTACAGGTGTTTTACCTGTATTTTGAATTACACATAGCATTAGTTTGTGTTTTAAAGGTTAACGAAAAATTCTGTGAAATTCCTGGCTAATGTACTGGCAGAAAATTACCAGTACATTTTTTCTGTTTTTATTTTTTACAGTGTGATTTATAGTTTATAGCAAAATAGAAGAAGGCGGAGGTCAAAATGCTAATTTTGTTGAGTAGTCAGATTGTATTCCTACCGCTCTACAGTGCTGTGGTGTTATTTCAGACATGCTTTTGCTCATGTGAATTCTGTCGTGACTGGGACACGAGTCATACAAGCATTGTTATATACCATAATAAATAGTTTAGCATCGAAGTGCGAATATAGAAATTAGGCTAGGCTATATAAATTCTCTAATGTGGATAAAGGAATATTTTGTACACATCACTATACAACACATGTCCATATTAGGAGAAAAGGATTGTTGTTTTAATGACAACCTCTCGTTATAACAAGAAAAGATGTCCTTAAAACGACATATGTTGTTATTACGACATAATTGAGTGGGAAAAATATGTATGTGGCAGCAATGCATCACCGTATGTTTTTATGGTATTGTTTGGTATGGTATTTTCTTGATAGACTGAGTGTCTATAAATGTCTCTTCGATATACTTCGGGGGCGGGGTTAGGGGGACTCGTTCAATTTATTTTGCATATGGGCCTGGGACTGACTTGCTACACCACTGGCCCAAAACACACCCATGACGAGGCACAACCCTTTTTGACCATGAGCTGGGCTTGCAGACTGTTTTTTCTACTAGCAAAAGTAGATTCGGACATGCCCTAAGAGCTCCTGCGCCATGAATTCTGCACCTGAATCTGCAATAGGTAAGCAGCTTGGTGTGAAGAAATCAACTGTGGGAGCTATTATTAGAAAATGGCAGACATACAAGACCATTGATTATCTACCTCGATCTGGGGCTCCACGCAAGATCTCACCCCGTCATAATCACAAGAACGGTGAGCAAAAATCCCAGAACCACACAGGGGGACCTAATGTACGACATGCAGAGAGCTGGGACCAAAGGAACAAAGGCTACCATCAGTAACACACTACGCCGCCAGGGACTCAAACCCTGCAGTGCCAGACGTGTCCCCCTGCTTAAGCCAGTACATGTCCGGTCCCGTCTAAAGTTTGCTAGAGAGCATTTGGATAATCCAGAATAGGATTGGGAGAATCTCATATGGTCAGATTAAACCAAAATAGAACTTCTTGGTAAGGGTAAAGATACCCTTTTCATCTTTGAAACCTATGGCTTTAACTGCGTACATCACTTTAGCGCTACCAATATATTGGCTACAGATTCCAGTGCATAGTCATCCACAGCCTATGCCAGAACCATATCGGCTTTCCTCCTTGAATATGAGCTATTTCATTCTTCAGCCTCCTAGCTAAGCTCCTGGGCACAGTGACATCTCAAATGCCTTATCTGGCACCACTCCCAGCTCCAGCATATCAAACACAGTCTGTTTCACCTCAGCCTGTTCCTGTGCCATCTCTGCCAAAGCTCGTGAATGACAGTGGAAGATGGTCCAGTGGGACCAGGTGCAGAAGGCTTTAACACAAAGAATAACTAATTCAAGCCATAACTGTCTACCATGTTGGTGACCAGCCCAAAGCATCTACAGATGTGCAGTCTATAACTGCAGGGCTCCACAAGCTTGGTGAATGGTTAAAACTAAGCTAAACATCTTTGGATTTTCTGCCTCAGCCAGCATTACTTGTCACAGAGCTATGATCACTGATCACTGAGTGATCACTGAACGCTCACCGGGCCAGATCATTAGGTGAATAGGGGATGGCCAGAGAAGCTGGAAATGCAGACACGCTAGCCACAAGTGCACACTAAAGAACTCTTGTGAAGAAAGCGGAGAAGAGTCCTGCATTACAGCCAGAGTTATAGTGCAGAAACACTGGGCCAAACCTAAAAGCTGGGATGACCAGAACCTTCCAGCTGACCTTTTTGAGAAGTGGAACACCTGAGAAAGAGAATTGCAAGGTCAAGCTACCTTGATGCTACTGCATGTTCCTTTTGAAATCAAACATCAAAATTCAGTCTGCATGTATTCTGTGATGCATATGAGACAGCCACAGGTACAGATGGCATACATGAACTTCAAGAAGCATGGCAAGACCCAAACCTCATTCACCATGGCCCGATCCCGATTGGGCCCTAAGTGCCAAACCACAATGCCCTGACTGGAACTCTACACGGCCTTGATCTGTTATGCATATAAAATAATCCAAAAGCAGAGGTGACAGGACAAAAACAGTCTGTAATGATTACTCAAATTAAACTCAAACTACAGGCTGTAATTATGGCACACAGAACTGGAAAAAACGAACTCAGAAGTAGCAGAGAAGGTCATGTGAAGGAAGATGGCTGGACTCCCGAGGAGATGGAGGCAGTTCCTTTATGGGTAACTAGGCCAGGAAAGAGGTCTGCAAAGGCTCACATTCAGCAGATTCAGGGCAGACACAAGACTAGGCGCTAGGCTGAACCGGACAAACAAGCCAAGGTGAGATATTCAAAAACTTGAACAGACAAGGAGAAAACAGCTGCTGCATGGCATGACAAGAAACAATAATCCCACAAGAAGCTGTAAGAGCAAACACCAGATAAAGGGTGAGCACTTAAAGGGTTACTGCAGGGATTTGGCATTAAGCTTTAATGCTAATTAATGTAGTAGAAATGTGAATTATTTTTGAATTTGGTGCCTTCTAGACTGAGAAAAAGACAGAAAATATATGTTTGGCTCATGGGGATAAAAGACAACAATTCCCAGAATGCATTGCTTCACTGCCCTACGAGGCCACTCCCAAAGCCACCACTACTGGATCACTGGATAACTTTCCCACCATGTTCATCTTCATTAAAAAAGCTTCGAATCATTATGAATCAGTGAATCGATTCATGATTCGGATCGTGTGTCATACTGCTGAAATCACGAGACTTTGGTGATCCGAATCATGAATCGATTCACTGATTTATAACGGTTCGAAGCTTTGTTTTGAAATTGGCCATCACTATATAAGTCGTTATTTAGGCTGCTTTCACATCTCTAGTTCAGTTCATTTGGTCCGAACCAAGGGCAAACAATTATACATTGTTGCATTTCTCAGCTTTTTTGGATCCTTTTCACACCACACTGATTGCTTTGGTCTGAACCAGTTGAAACGAACCAAAATGCAGGCACGTGACATCATCCACATCACTCATTGGCCGTGGCGTATTTCCTAAACTGCTTTTCGATTGGTCAGAATTTACTTGTGGGAAAATTCCAGCAGAAGAGGCAAAGCCAGCAAACTATAATAACCCTATGGAGAGACGACTGCGGGCTGGTTTTGTCCCTGGCCATAATCTACTACACTGTGTGTGTTTACCACAGTATGCAAACCATACATTTCTATAATGAAGCGCGGATGCGACGTGAAAACAACGCTCTAATGCACTGCAGACGGCGAGAGCGCATCGCTCGCCACTTCAAGTGGAGGCGTGCATTAATTATTCTTAACTCATGCTCATCTTCCCTGAACATATTTCCAACGATCTATCAGGTAATAATGTCATGCACATAATGTCAGCGCAGCTAACTACGGCAGCTGGTGAAGTCCAAAAATGATCAGTACTTTTGCAGTTGGTTCTGTTCGAGGTCGGATCACGTTCTCACCACAAACGAACCGCTCCAGAGTTCGTTTGAAAGCGTACCGAGATCAGCTCTTCAAGGAGGTCTCGGTCCGCTAGTTTGGTCCGCTTTTGGTGCGCACCCGAGTGCGATCGCTGCTTTCAGACCTGACCAAACGAACCGCACCAAAGAGGGAAACGAACTCTAGTACGATTCAACCGAACTAAATGAGGCAGGTGTGAAAGCACCCTGATTTTTTTTTTGCGCACTAACTCTATTCTGGCCTCTTCATCAATGATTGTAGAGCCGCTGTAGTGAGATGGGCTTTGTAACGACGTCTTTAGTGCCTTTATGGGTCTTGAGAGAGGAAATGACATTGGTGTCAATGAAGGCCTTTCTGAGCCATCGGATTTCAACACTAATATCTTCATCTGTGTGTGAAGATGAGCGGAGGTCTGACAGCATTAGGGTAAGTAATTATTGACAGAATTTACATTTTTGGGTCAACTAACCCTTTAAGGGTACCACCTCAGGACGGCCACTTGTACCTTTAAAATTACAATTTTTTTACATTACAATTTACAATTACAATTTACACTCTTTTTTTTAGAGTGTATAGGATGTTCTGTAAAGCTTGTCTGAGCGAGTGCTAATAACCATGAGGTGAGACCACAGAGAGTCATTTTCTCTCCATAAACACACTCTTCACTAAAGGCTGTTAATGCAGGGACAGATGGCTCTGAGATCTCTCAGTGTTAATGAGAGGCCGCGGCGCCGTCTTTAACACCTGTGACACAACACCTTTCTTCAGTGAGCTGGATCTGTCTGGACATGCATCATTCTCAGCCTCTAATTCACACTTTTCTCTCTCTCATATTCGTAAATGCAGCTACAAAACAGGAAATCAGGAATCGAGGACAGTGCCTAAAGGGTCTACTTCACAGATAAAAACAAATAAAAGATAACTGATTTTTAAAAAAAAAGATGATACACATTGTGTAAATTTTCTTAAATTACATTTTTTTTAATCATTTATTGCACCAAGGCAACCCACCGTTTTAAGTCTTTATAATGTTATTTTGCAGCAATGTCATGTTTTTTTCCAGAGAATTTAAAGACTCAGCAGCAACACTGCAAAAAATGCTTTTCTTACTCAGTATTTTTGTCTTGTTTTGGGAAAAAATATCTCAAAATGAAGAGAGTTTTTTAAAATAAGATAAATAATCTGCCAATGGGGTGAGAAAAATAATCTTGTTTTCTGTTTGAATTAATATTATTTTTCTCACCCCATTGGTAGATTAATTTGCCAATGGGATAAACTTTTCAAGAAGTAAACTTAAACTCATTTAAATACTTGTAGAAAAGTTACAAAGCTCTTTATAAAGCTGCTGTCACTTTAAGGCCGAATGCACGGATCCAATACACTGATACACATCTGATATTCTCACACTGTTCACCTTCACTGAAGACAGAATCAACTTTGTTTATGTGAATACTCCACTAAATGAGCATTTGGACATCCGTCTTCTTCCATTTTGCTCTAAACTATAAATCAGTGTTTAATAAATGCTGTGAAATCATCAGTGATGGGAATAATGGCGTTATAGATAAACGGCGTTACTTTTTTCAGTAACGAGTAATCACACTAATTACTGTTTCCCCCGTTACAACACCGCTACCGTTACTGAGAATAAAATGTGGCGTTACTATTATTGAGCTCACTGAAATGGTTTTCATCCGATCAGGCATGCGCTCTGTCAGCGGACCTGCAGCTGTATGTGTGTGTGTGTGTGTGTGTGAGTGACACATGCACGCGGGCATGCGACCAGGGATCAGGAGTCAGAGCGATATCATGTCCAATGACTTCAAAGGTAGCTTTCGTAAACTGGAAGTATAAGCGCTACTTTTCCCTCATTGAGGTGAAAGGTAAGAATGTTTATAGCCCCGTTTCCACCAAAATTACCCGGAACAATTTGTACCAGGAACTTTTCTACAGGAACTTTTCTCCCCCCCAGACCTGCAGCTGTCTGCGTTTCGACCGCGATAAAGTTCCGAGAAGATTAGGCAAATTAGTCTGGTGATGTAGGACTGCACGCGACTGTTCCTCCAAGCCAGTGACGGACAAGGCTGTCACTTTTTATTCAATATTCGAATATGCATTCGAAGATGACGTGAAATATCCGTAATCGAACTATAAATAAACTATCCGGTTTTTAAAGTGCCATGTAGCGCAATTTTTTTTACTGTCGGTGCGTTTACATGGAGCACTGTAGTTTAAAAGTCCAATCTGAAGGAAAATGCTCCATATAAACACCTCAATCGTAATAAAAATGCCCAAACTGAATGAAATTGTAATCGTTTTGAGATGAATCGTTTAATCGCTTTTAAAAATGCAGAGTTGAAATAAAATGTCGCCTGAGCTCAACCAATCAGCGTGTTCAGCGCCCAAGTCCCGCCCTCGAAAGTTCCTGAACTTTGAAAAAGTACTACCTCGCGAGCAGGGCCGTTTGGAGGGGGAAATATTTACCCGGAACTTCATTTAGACCCTGGTTCCTGCGGTCTAAACACACCGAGTAACTAGGTTTTTCTCCACTGCAAACTCTTATCACCCAGACAGAATTTAACAAAATATCTAGATACATAGTTGAGGACATGCTGCCGTTGTCGGCAGTTGAGTCGGATTCTTTCCGGGCAATCATTGCGAAAATACCCGCGGGAGAGAGAGCGGGTAAGCCCGCCATAAAAGACTTGAGAGCACTTCTTGTTAAACTGTTTACTTTTGTGAGGAAGAAAATACCTCAAGCAGGCTACAGTATGTCTACCAGTTGTGTGACAGTTTTAGAATTTGAATGTGCACTACGAAGAGTCTAGGCTATGTAAATTTGGCTAATATATTTTTTATTATTAATAACTTATATTTTGTTTTATTGTTCCACTATATTACTGATAGTTACAATAATGTATTGAATTTGATAGGTGTCTCTCACATTGTCCCACAGCAACATTAAAATAGTGTAGATTAGTGTACAATGTTTCATAATAATAATTTATTCTATTTAGTGTCCATTTTATTCATTTAACATTTAATATTGGGGGAATCCAAGTAATTTTACATATTTGAACATTAAAAAAAGTTTAAAACACTTGTCTGTTCTACTCATTTCAACTGACTTGTGAAAACTGGTTAAAAAAAATAAATTCTATAGCTTTCCTGTAGCTCAACCAGTAGAGCATGGCACTGGCCACGCTAAGGTCATGGGTTTGATTCCCAAGAATATAAATGTAAATTCTATGACTTTTTTTTTCAGTAACGCAAATAGTTACTTTCCCTGGTAACGAGTTACTTTTATTATAGAGTAATTCAGTTACTAACTCAGTTACTTTTTGGAACAAGTTGTGAGTAACTATAACTAATTACTTTTTTAAAGTAACGTTCCCAACACTGGAAATCATTGAACTTCAAGAGTCTCTACAAGAGTGATTCCTGAAAGGCTTTCTGCAAAAACCCAAACACCTTTTAAAGAAGAAAAAAATCATCACTGACTTTCAAAGCTGCGACAGAAACGACTTTCCACTTCGAGGACCTTGATAGAAATGTAGTGGAGTAAAGAGGACGATATTTGTCTTTCAGATGGAGTGAAGTTAAAGTCAGAAGATTACAGAAAAAATAAAGTACAGATACTCAAAAAGTGTGCTTAAGTAAAGTACTCCAGTAAATGAGCTGAGTGACTGTCCAGCTCTGCCTGTTACGATCGGTAAGTTTGAATGCTAAATTAATTAGTTCCAGGTTGTGCTTGTGTAGTTCCAGCTTAAACTCTAAAAGCAGGCTATAAACCTCTGCATCCTCTGTAGGGGAGCTGGGCTAATCATTCACATCTGGCCCATCTCAATCAAACATCTCCGCATGCACACCTTGTGTGTCCTGCACATTGTGGGACGGCGATGACGATGTGCTAAAAGAATGTGTAACCCATCGAATTACAAAAAAACAGGGAACGCTCTTTTGTCACAAATCATTCTTAGCATCAGAAAAATGCACCCAGTCTAGGTCGAACACAAGCAAAGGTTGGATTCCTGGAACCAACCCACCAACACCAGCGCTGCAAGGCTTTACCTGCCCCTTCGCTCTAAACATCCCAAGCTTTTCATGTGTAGTATTTATGCCTGTCCCTGATTATTGGATTTATAGGCTTGGTTTGTTTATGAATTGCTCTGATCTGGTTTGGATGTGAGATGAACAGCGTCCTCATTGTTGTAATGCCCCGCGGTGCGGCTGGTAATTGTGTACAGCGGGTGTAGTTGGCCAGCTGGAGGTGGTTTGCTGGTGCTATCTCAGATGTTGGGTAGTGTAGGGCTGAAGTGTAAAGATCCAAACCAGCTTCAAAAGAAGCATTAATGGACAAAACCGGGATGATCCCAGATCTGCTGAATGTGATCACCTCTTCCATTCGTCTACTGGCAGTGTGTCTTTGTCTGGGTTTTCTGTAAACCCTCCCACGTATTCTATACTATATGTTAATCCATTTAAAGCTTAAAAAAGAACTGAATGCTTGAGATGTTACTTGTAAGGATGTGGTTGTACTGCAGGATCCAGCCATTGAAATCTTAATACAGCACCCGTATGTTCACGAAGACAGCTGAAACGCAGCCTAAACAACAAGTGGAGCTTATAACTGTTTATCAGTTTTATTTTGATAAACTTGGGTCAACTTACAGGAACGCACTGAAACAACAAACGCACAACAAAGGAAGGTAAAACAGGAAAGGAACCGAGGAGAGTAGCGAGAGAAGGCAAACTATCTAATAACAAGATATACAAGGTTAAGATGAGCCACCTTTATTTATACAGCACTTTTACAAGTCCAACGATTTCAAAGCAGCTTCACAGTGTTAACATGAAGATAATGCATCACAATTTGATTCGGCTGTACAGTCGCTCTGGAGAAAACAGTGATGTTATCAGTTTATTTTAATTATCATATAGTGTCAATGCGGGCAGATCAGTATTATAGTTGAAATGTTAGTGTCCCCAACTGAGCAAGCCAAGCCAAAGGCGACCAAAGGAACCGAAACTCCATCAGGGCATGATGGAGAAAAATAAACCTTAGAGAAACCAGACTCAGTTCTCCTCTGGCCTATTAACACACAGTGGAGGATTATTATTCTGGACACCGCACAGCTCAGAAATCATATTAGAGCGAAATATTCAAAAGATCGAGGTATCACGGCAGAGACGGGTTTATTTAGGATGGCGTGTCGATTACACAAGAGGATAAATACTTGAAAGATCGGAGTCATTGCGCCGGAGACGGGTTTATTGAGGATGACGTGCCGATGAGGCAAATTCAGAGGAGACACCAATGGACACGGCTCAGCAGACACTCCAGGATGAGCTGGTCATGTCCAGGCGCAGGTCCACCATCCGATCCGGACACGGCACACACACACACAACAGGGATGGAAATTAACTTGTTTGTCCACCAGCTGCTGTGGCTGGAGGATTTCATAATCTCCCAGCCACTCAATGTCTTTACAGCCACTTTCTTGTTTTTAACCGACAATGTGCAACTGCATGTGAAATATTAACACTAGAAGCTCTACACTACTTCAGCAGTTTATTTAATCTCAAGTCTCAATGAAATAGCGATATTTTCTCTTTCTCTCTTATACACACACAAACCATGAACTGATATACATGTCATTAAATGAGTAGGGCTCTGTGCGCTCTTTTTTTTTTACCTGGATGTGGCATTTGGATGATTCGTGGTCTTTTATGGCTTCCAGTTTTAGGTTTTTAGTCCCATCAATGAAACTACTAGTTTTGGCATCTTCTGAAGCGTGTTGACGACACACCGAGCAGAACATTGTCAGAAGGGATGCACCGAAATCACAATTCTTGGCCGAAACCGAAATGCTAAAAGAAATGATGCCAATTATCAGTACCATTGCATTTATGGCTAATGCTATGACTGTGTAACTTTACTAAAAATCAAGGCATTGCGATTACATAAAGGAATAAATCAGTTACAAATTATGCAAATACTTATTTAGCACATTGCAACAATGCACAGTATCAAATAAAATTCAAACTAAAATGTTTAACTTGACCTCACTCATGTGTACATTTAATAATAATGCACAGGCCTGCAGAAAAAGGTACAGGAATTGAATAAAGTAATCAAATGTAAAATAACTACATATTTAACTGTTTAAATTAAAGATTAATCCTTATTATACTTACAAAAGCTATTCAATCAAGAGCAGTGAGTGATGTCTTTATCTTCTGTTTGACATTAAACAGACAGCAGTAACGGCTACTGCCCCTTTAAGACCTGATGCAGGGATATGCTCGTCTTTCTCGACTGTATAAAGACTATACGTCTGCTTGGATACTCATCGAGATGGACATGTTGACATACTTTTTATGAGTTTGTCCGTTTAAACGCAAGACTTGAAAGAGAACTCAGTATTTGCGGGCTGTGAGACGAGTGTGCGCTCTCGGATGATGCACGGAGAGGAATCTTCTCAATGCGCGAGTTCTCATTCGCCTCTTCTGGCTTTACACGCGTGTGATGACGGCAAAAATGACTGCTCATATTCAGACATACGCAATTCGCTTGCATTGAACAAAGTTTACAAAGAGGTGAAACAGTAGCTATTTTTACTTACCCGCTAAGGTGGCCGGTAGGTGAAGCGAGTTTACCCGCCACAACTCAAAATCACCCGCATTTGGCTGGTGGCAGGTGCTAATTTATATCCCTGACACACACACACACACACAGGCCGACTGCAGCAAACCTCGGGATAAACAGAGAGACTAACATTAGCGTAGATGCCACTCTTTTAATGATGTGACGAGTACATCAGGTGTTATGGGAAGTGTTCCCGGTTCCGGCTGACCTAGTTAATGCAGCCGAACAATCAGTCAATTGATCTGAATAATGAAAGTTAAAAATGTTCTGTTAGTATGCCATAGTAAAGAGATGTGTTTTTAGTGTAGATTTAAACTGACAGAGTGTGTCTGCTTCCCGAACAATGCTAGGAAGACTATTCCAGAGTTTAGGAGCTAAATAGGAAAAGGATCGACCGCCTGCAGTTGATTTAGATATTCTAGGTATGATCAACTGGCCAGAGTTTAGAGACCGCAATAGACGTGATGGAGTATAATGTGTTAAGAGCTCGCTTAAGTACCGGGGAGCTAAACTATTTAGTGCTTTGAGTAATAAGCAAGATTTTAAAATGTATGCGATGTTTAATAGGGAGCCAGTGCAGTGTTGACAGAACTGGACTAATATGATCATACTTCCTGGTTCTAGTAAGAACTCGAGCTGCTGCGTTTTGGACCAGCTGGAGTTTGTTTATTAAGCGAGCAGGGCAACCACCCAGTAGAGCATTACAATAATCTATTGGCAGATTATTTATCTTATTTTAAGCAAAAACTCTCTTCATTTTGAGTTATTTTTCCCCAAAACAAGACAATTACTTTTGCTTGTCTAGTAAACATTTCTTAATGTAAGAATTTTTAGATGTTTGGACTAGAAACAAGACAAAAATACTAAGTAAGAAGAGCATTTTTTGCAGTGTGAGGGCTAATGTTGGCTCAGATCAGATGATGGAGAGACTCAGAGGAACCGAATGGCCTTTGTATTCAGACAGCAAACGTGAGCGTGTATGTGTGAGAGATGCTGAGCTAAATCTGGAGTTGGCAGTTTCTTAGTAAGATGAGAAGAGCAGAACATGGACACTAATCCTGAATGTCATCTGAATGTCATATTACAATCAGGGTTTTTATGCTTAAGCCTGTTAAAAACAGCAGCCCATCTACACTCATATGCTGACGGTCTCCAGACGAGAGCTGGAGGGCCAGAAAAGCTTCTGCGAATCATGACGATCTCCCTAATCCTGCATTCAGACCCATTGCTTCCCACAAGCCCCGAAACACTAAACGAACACTCAGTGAAACTCGACTCAAATACACAACTAACATCAATGCATGTCAACTAAACTCAAAGCACAAAAAAAATCTCCAACTCATTATTAGTTAGCCCTTTGGGTTTGAAGAAAGCGCCGGCACATTCACTTGGATTTTCCTTATAACAGCGGAAATAACTTAAAATACTCAAGACACACTGCAACACATGATCTTCTTACTCAGTATTTTTGTCTTGTTTCTAGTCAACATTTCTAAAAATTCTTACATTAAGAAACATTTACTAGACAAGTAAAAAGTATTGTTTTGGGGGAAAATAACTCAAAATGAAGAGAGTTTTTGCTTAAAATAAGATAAATAATCTGCCAATGGGGTGAGAAAAATAATCTTGTTTTCTGTTTGAATTAAGATTATTTTTCAAAATGGCCTGCCGCCATTACTGCGTGCCTGCGAAGTGCGTGACGGTGTGACACTTGCCGGTGTCCTCTAATGACATTTCAATGAAAGCGGATCCTGCACATTAAATAAAATGTCTGGTGAAAGGGAACATTGGGTAGATGATGTCAGGCATTGGCCAAAACTTACAGAAAGGTAATTTATTGACAACAGGATGTATTAATG
Organism: Pseudorasbora parva; assembly: GCF_024679245.1. NCBI lineage: Eukaryota > Metazoa > Chordata > Actinopteri > Cypriniformes > Gobionidae > Pseudorasbora > Pseudorasbora parva. The sequence continues at coordinate 1,097,661 of NC_090184.1, forward strand.
TATAAATGCGTCTGCCAAATGTAATGTAATTAAGACAGCAATAAAACTGAACACTGTCATTGTGAGCTGTGTTGCTAATATTAGGGCCCTGCTTTCCGTGATCACGGAATTGTTTTACACAAACACGTTTTAAGAACATGAAATAACGAACAGTTATGAGGACTTTTGCTGCACTTAGAGCAGCGCGCGGCAGTAATGCACGACGCGCTGTAAATGATAACAGAAAATAAATAAAACATACGTGCCTGTTACAAAGGGACTTTAAGTCACAATTACACAAATGTAACTTCGTAGTTTTCTCTATTGTTACTGACATATTATGGTACGAGTCCACTGCCTGAAAACCTCACGACACTGATTCATACGCAGCGGCTGATCTGTGATGTAGGATGCAGTATCTGGCCAATCCATCCCGAACTCATGCCCTGTAGTTTAGGTTCTGACGCTTATCGCATGCCAGATGATTAATAAAATAATCTTATACCTGTAGGAAGATGTATTCTATTGCTACAACTGGTCGTGGCTATTTATTGCAGCTTGTGAACATATGCACGAGCACATCGGTAGGTCACGCAAGTTTACGTGCTGATTTAATAAGGCCATATTTTTTGTAACTGATCGTTTCATATATGTCTAACGTTAATTGTGACTAGGTCCGTTTGTAATGGACACGTATGCTTTAATTATTCTCTGTCTTTAAGTTTTCTTTACGTTCATCACAGCGCGCCGTGCATTACTGCCGCGCGCTGCTATTTATTTATATATTAATCAATTAATTGTATTATTATTGAAAGTATCAAGATTTACAAACAAATATCTCTGCATAAAATCAACTTATTCGAATTCGAAATAGGATACAGAAAAGATATAGCCTGAGGGAGCAGCTCTTAATATCCTGAATACAAACAGGGGGAAAAGTAATAATAGCATGCATTCGTAACAAAAATAAAATTAATTTATAAGGGAAAAAAGGTAGGCTATTATAACATGACATGAGGGGAGAATCAGTCATTGTTAAGGTATTAACCTCATTTGAGAAGTGTTTTCGTGTACGCACTGCTCTAAGTCCTTAGCAGCAAGGCACGCAGTAATGGCGGCGATGCTTTACTTCCGTGTTTCGCCGGATTTGTGTATATAAAGCTTGAAGTGTCTGCTTTGAAATGAAGTGAGACTGAATGCAGTGCAATGAGACTTTGCCATTAAACAGCCACTAATGTGTTCATAAGCAACTGCACAAAAGATCCCAAATGTCAGAACTTCAGGATCCATAAACACACTCAGACCCCCGAGGACTTATTCATCATTTCATTTTAGTAATTGTATTTTATTATTTTTACCTGCTTGTGTGTGTGTGTGTGTGTGTGTGTGTGAGTGTGTGTGTGTGTGTGTGTGTGTGTGTGTGTGTGTGTGTGTGTGTGTGTGTGTGTGTGTGTGTGTGTGTGTGTGTGTGTGTGTGTGTGTGTGTGTGTGTGTGTGTGTGTGCCTGTTTATGTGGTTTATGAGGACATATCAAATGTCCTCATAATTCAAATGGCCTTAAAAACATACTAAATTATGTTTTTTTGAGAAAGTAAAAATGCAGAATGTTTCCTGTAATGGGTAGGTTTAGGGATAGGGGCAGTGTAAGGGGATAGAAAGTACGGTTTGTACAGTATAAAAACCATTACGCCTATGGAGAGTCCCTGTAAACCACATAGACCAACATGTGTGTGTGTGTGTGTGTGTGTGTGTGTGTGTGTGTGTGTGTGTGTGTGTGTGTGTGTGTGTGTGTGTGTGTGTGTGTGTGTGTGTGTGTGTGTGTGTGTGTGTGTCTGAAAAAAAGGAAGCTCTAAAAATGAAAACATCTCTAATCTCCCTCTCTCCCTCAAACACACACCAGCAGTAAGACCAGCAGCAGAAAACCAGTTCACCAATCCCACAGTAGATGAAAACCAGTTCACCAATCCCACAGTAGATGAAAACCAGTTCACCAATCCCACAGTAGATGAAAACCAGTTCACCAATCCCACAGTAGATGAAAACCAGTTCACCAATCCCACAGTAGAGGAAAACCAGTTCACCAATCCCACAGTAGATGAAAACCAGTTCACCAATCCCACAGTAGAGGAAAACCAGTTCACCAATCCCACAGTAGAGGAAAACCAGTTCACCAATCCCACAGTAGATGAAAACCAGTTCACCAATCCCACAGTAGAGGAAAACCAGTTCACCAATCCCACAGTAGAGGAAAACCAGTTCACCAATCCCACAGTAGATGAAAACCAGTTCACCAATCCCACAGTAGAGGAAAACCAGTTCACCAATCCCACAGTAGAGGAAAACCAGTTCACCAATCCCACAGTAGATGAAAACCAGTTCACCAATCCCACAGTAGATGAAAACCAGTTCACCAATCCCACAGTAGATGAAAACCAGTTCACCAATCCCACAGTAGAGGAAAACCAGTTCACCAATCCCACAGTAGATGAAAACCAGTTCACCAATCCCACAGTAGATGAAAACCAGTTCACCAATCCCACAGTAGATGAAAACCAGTTCACCAATCCCACAGTAGAGGAAAACCAGTTCACCAATCCCACAGTAGAGGAAAACCAGTTCACCAATCCCACAGTAGATGTTGTGTACAGTTACACTTTCTCACAAGACACACAAGAATTCCAGCTCAACATTTACAGGAAACTTATACTTTAATAAAGCTTTCGTTTGCTGCCAACATGTTTTACTCCATGCCAGCGTGATCTTACAAGGCAATATAACACACACCACAACCAAACACAGCCGTAAACACTCTATTACACACCGGCACTGCAAGAGACAGAAGACACACTTCATCATTACTGACACGCAAAACATTAACCTCACATATACAGGACAGGACAGGACAGGACAGGACAAACGCTTGGACACGTCACTATCTCTAACGTTTCTGACAGAAGTTTCTTCTGCTCATCAAGCCTGCGTTTATTAAACCACAAATACAGAAAACAATGTAATATTGTGATCTATTATTACAATTTATAATAATAGTTTTTTTCAGTGTCTTCTCCTTTTAATGCTGATGTGTTTGTGTGCTCAGAGCTGAATGTTCAGGATGGTTCCTCCAGTCTTCAGTGATCATGATCATCAGAAATCATTCTCAGATGAGGATTCATTAGGAGTGCTGGACACAGCTCTGATCACTGATATATCTGAGGAAGAAAAGGCTCAGAAGAACGGCATTTATTCAGAATAAAAACATATCTACAAATAATATAAATCTTCTTTACTATCAGTTTAACACATCCTTGATGAATAAAATTATTGATTTATTTCAAAAAAAAGAAAGAAAAAAAATGACTGACCCCAGATGACTGACCTGTAGAGTATATTACTGATACAAAAGAGTTAACAAAACATTTGCTTCTTTTCTTTCTTTTTAGTTTTTATTCATCAAAGTATTATAAAAGTATCTCATGTTATGAGCATATATTAGTGATCAGAGCTGTGTCCAGCACTCCTAATGAATCCTCATCTGAGAATGATGTCTGATGATCATGATCATGAAGACTGGAGGAACCATCCTGAACATTCAGCTCTGAGCACACAAACACATCAGCATTAAAAGGAGAATACACTTGTTACAATTGTTTTTCTGCATTTGTGATCACATAAATGCAGGCTTGATGAGCAGAAGTAAACAGTAATGTGTCCAAGCGTTTGGCCTGTCCTGTAATGTTTTGAGATGCTTCACCACAGTGCTCCTGAAGGCACACCAACACTGTGGATGTCTGTCTTATGTGGTCTTGAAGACCAACATGCTGACGAGCTGATGGGCAATAAGGTCAGCCGCAAAAATAACTTTTCATCTGTCATTTCTGACGGCGTGTCTGTAGGAAATCCTGAGGTAGTTTTTAAGACGAATGCACTGAGCAGATCAGTCCCTAACTGCACATACACCACAAGACTAGATGACGGAGACGGCCCTCTCCTCCTCTTCAGGAGCCTTCCTTCTTCCTACAGTCCTCGAAGGCTTTGATGCACTCCGCTCCGTCCTTCATCATGAACGGTCAAGTGTGGGACTGCTTCAAAATGACTTCCAAAGTCTCGGATGAGCCGTGCAATTGAGGAACCTCCAGTTTCATCTCACACGGCATTGGTGAGATTGGAGACAGGATTGGAGACCTTTCCACACCCCTTGAATGCGTTGCTCAATCTCTCCTCCGGGTCCTTTCGGTCCAGTGTCTCTGCTCCATACTCCACCTGGGATGCCGCAGCTTTTAACTGGGAATAGAAAAGGGCTTTAGTTTATTGGAATCCGCCACAGGCTCCGTCAGGTGCAGTGCTAGAAGAGTGAGAGGAACTAAAAGAGTCTTGCTTTGGTACAGTCGAAGCCTTCCATACTCTCGAGCATTATTTAGAATAACGTGTGTGTGTGTGTGTGTGTGTGTGTGTGTGTGTGTGTGTGTGTGTGTGTGTGTGTGTGTGTGTGTATAATGCCATGGGTATGACACAGGTATTACAGGAGAGGGTGAAATATGAGGACATTACCCATGTCCCCACTTTTCAAAAGGCTTATAAATCACACAGGAGGAGTTTTTATGAGAAAGTAAAAATGCAGAATGTTTCCTGAGATGGGTAGGTTTAGGGGCAGTGTGTGTGTGTGCGTGTGTGTGTGTGTGGCATTCACAGAGCGAGCCTTTCACTGATGATTACAGCTAAATGGGAAGATACACCCATAACTCACGCGAATCGTCACGGGTGTAGGAATAAGGTAAATATGCTGCATGTAATATTTAGTTAATATCGTTGATGCTCACTTGTGGTTATGGAGATCTAAGCTATCTAAAACTATGAGAGAAAAACATCTGCATCACTTACCCCTCAGGGATGACCGATTTCTGCTTCGTCAAGCCCATATTCCGTCCTCATCATCCTAAAACAAACACACATCCTGTTACTATAAAACCAAACAGTACACACACACACACACACACACACATTTCACACGTTCCCATCTGTAAGCTTCCGATAACACATCGAGTACGGTAAGTAACAGTTAAACCGATACATTTACATTTACATTTAATCATTTAGCAGACGCTTTTATCCAAAGCGACTTACAAAAAAGGGGAGAGTAATAGAAGCAACGGAACAGACAAGGCCAACAACCTGTAAGAGCTGTAAGAAATCTCAAGTAATTAGCACAATACACAATTTTTTTTTTTTTTTTTTTTTTTTTTTTTTAAAAGACAGACATCTACAACAAAAACTCACGTCCGCACAGTGCCGAACACTTGATTTTGATAGCTAAGATAGCTACAACCCATTAGGACTAAGGCTGTTGCCCCAGCTGTTGTCGTTAATGCAGATTCAGTGGCCCAATGGGTTGGTTTTGTATTCTAGCTAAACGCGCAGCAATAGCCATCTACAACAAAAACTCACGTACGCAATATACGGAACACTGGATTCTGATAGTTATGATTACTATGTAACATACCCGCCTGAAGGCGCAAATCCGGATGAGAGACGTAGATATGATCCCGGAGTGTACGCTTTTGGTCGTGGCTGTGGTGATCAGTAAGTGCTATTCTGTATTGGTCAAGTGCAAATGGAAAAGATGTGTCTTAAGATGTTTTTTAAGAATGGCTACAGACTCGGCAGCACGAATTGAGATCGGCAGGTCATTCCACCAGGTAGGAACGGTCCAGGAAAATGTCCGTGAGAGCGATTTCATGCCTCTTTGGGATGGAACCACGAGGCGCCGCTCGTTCGCAGAACGCAAGCTTCTGGAGGGTGTGTAAGTCTGAGCAAGTGAATTTAGGTATATTGGTGCCGAGCCAGAGGTTGTTTTGTAGGCGATAACTAGTGCCTTGAATTTGATGCGAGCAGCCATTGGCAACCAGTGCAGTTTGATGAAGAGAGGCGTAACATGCGCTCTCTTCGGCTCATTAAAGACCACTCTCGCCGCTGCATTCTGGATCAGCTGCAAGGGTTTGATAGTGCATGCTGGAAGCCCAGCCAGAAGAGCATTACAATAATCCAGTCTGGAGAGAACAAGAGCTTGAACCAGGAGTTGTGCAGCCTGTTCTGATAGGAAGGGTCTAATCTTTCTAATGTTGTATAAAGCAAATCTGCAGGACCGGGCTGTTGCAGTAATGTGGTCAATGAAGTTTAACTGGTCATCAATCACAACTCCAAGGTTTCTTGCTGTCCTTGATGGAGTTATGGTCGATGAACCAAGCTGAATGGAGAAATTTTGATGAAGTGCTGGGTTGGTTGAGAAAACAAGTAATTCTGTCTTTGCAAGATTGAGTTTAAGATGATGCTCTTTCATCCAGTCAGAAATGTCTGTCAGACAGGCAGCGATACGAACACTGACTGTAGGATCATCTGGTTGAAATGAGAAGTAGAGTTGAGTGTCATCCGCATAGCAGTGATAGGAGAAGCCGTGTTTCTGAATGACAGAGCCTAATGATGACATGTAGATGGAGAAGAGAAGTGGTCCAAGGACTGAGCCCTGGGGAACCCCAGTAGCTAGATTATAAGACTTAGACACTTCACCTCTCCATGACACCCTGTAGGACCTACCAGAGAGGTAAGACCTGAACCACTGGAGAGCAGATCCTGAGATCCCCGTCCTCTTAAGTGTTGACAGGAGGATCTGGTGGTTAACTGTGTCAAAAGCAGCAGACAGATCCAGCAGAATGAGCACTGAGGATTTGGAAGCTGCTTTTGCCAGTCTCAGTGCCTCAGTTACCGAGAGCAAGGCCGTCTCAGTCGAATGACCGCTTTTGAAGCCGGATTGGTTGTTGTCTAGGAGGTTGTCCCTTTCAAGAAACTTAGAGAGTTGATTGAACACAACTCGCTCAAGGGTCTTTGCAATGAAAGGCAGAAGGGATACCGGTCGGTAGTTTTCTAAAAGTGCTGGATTCAGAGAGGGTTTCTTAAGCAGTGGGGTTACCCGAGCCTGCTTAAATGCTGTGGGAAAGGTTCCCGTGTGAAGAGAAGTGTTGACAATGTGAGTGAGTGCAGGAGTGATTGAAGAAGAAATAGCCTGAAGGAGGTGAGTGGGAATAGGATCAAGTGGACAGGTAGTAGGGTGATTGGAAAGGATGAGTTTAGAAATATCTGCCTCGGAGAGTGGAGAGAAGGATGGAAGCGTGTTCGTGTTAGTTGTTGAGATGTGCGTGTCAGTTAGTGATGAGGAGAACTGTTTGCTAATGAGAGCTGTTTTGTTGGTGAAAAATGATGCAAAGTCATCAGCTGTAAGAGTTGATGAAGGAGGGGGAGGAGGTGGACAAAGGAGAGAGGAGAATGTTTTAAAGAGTTGGCGAGAGTCAGAGCAATTGTTGATTTTGTTGTGGTAGTATGTTGTTTTAGCAGTGGAGACATTTGTAGAGAAAGAAGAGAGAAGAGACTGATAAAAGGCAAGGTCAGTATTGTTTTTAGATTTATGCCATTTCCTCTCTGCCGCCCTGAGTCCAGAGCGATGTTCACGGAGAACTTCAGACAGCCAGGGGGCAGATGGGGTGGGGCGGGCTGGTCTGGATGAAAGGGGGCAAAAACTGTCTAAGGAGGATGTTAGAGTGGAGCAAAGAGTGTCAGTAGCATTGTTAGTGTCCAGTGCTGAGAACTGAGCAGGTGGAGGGAGTGAAGATGAAACCATAGTGGATAGGCGAGAGGGAGAGAGTGAGCGTAGATTACGCCGAAAGGTAATCTGTGTAGGAGTATGTTTTGTATCTGGAGTCAGTATGAGGTTAAGAGTGATGAGAAAGTGGTCTGAGGTGTGTAATGGAGTAACTAAAGTGTTGTCTGTGGAGCAGTTGCGTGTGTAGACCAGGTCTAATTGGTTACCTGATCTGTGAGTAGCCGTAGTAGATACTAACTTAAGGTCAAATGAAGTCAGTAGAGTGCTGAAGTCTGCAGCTAGGTGTTTATCAAGATGGATGTTGAAGTCGCCAAGCAGAATCAGTGGAGTGCCATCCTCAGGGAAGCTAGAAAGTAACACATCCAACTCCTCCACAAAGTTACCGAGGTGACCTGGAGGACGATAGACCACTACCACATGGATTTTAACAGGGTGAGTAATAGTGATTGAGTGCGATTCAAATGAATTGGCCGATAGAGACGGTAATGGATCAAATTTGCAATCATTTGAGATAAGCAAACCAGTACCCCCACCCCTCCCAATAGGCCGAGGAGTGTGTGAAAAAGTATAATTGCTTGAGAGGGCTGCAGGAGTGGCAGTGTCCTCTGGTTTGATCCAGGTCTCAGTTAGGGCCATGAGGCTAAGCTGAGAATGAGTCCCAATAGATGAAATAAAGTCTGCTTTGTTTACAGCCGACTGGCAATTCCAGAGACCAATTGGAATAAAGAGTAAAGTAGCAGAGGATGTTAGGATATAGCGCAAATTATTAGGATTACGGCGTCTCGTGCGTACGGAGCGTGATTTACGAGTGCTAGTAGTTATAGTTGAGATTTGAAAGCACATGGTGAAAAGGCCAGATAGGAATTAGAGCCGAACACAAATAATGAAAAGGAAGATGATACTCAAGTGCCTTGCCGGGGTCCTTGCTCGGGAGGAGTTGCACAGGGAAGAGTTGAAGTCTTTACACTCGTCGGTCTTCACACAAGGAGGGCTTCACACTGCCGCTTCCGCTGCCGCGGACTATCACGCTATTTATACTCACTTGAGTATCGTTATTGAAAGCAGCTGGGAACGCCCCCAACAAACTCGCTTCCAATGTGGCAATGACCAAACAAATGCTAACTCAACAAATGCTAACTCCCACACACACCCAGAGAATATACCAAAACTAATAATACACACCTCAGCACTACACAGACACACTTATCCAACAACAAATGAACAAACAATCAAATGAGAAAAGTTACAAACACTTACAGAGTAGTTGTCTATCAGTCAATTGAATTGCTTCTCTCTAGCAAACCCCTCTCAACAATCATCGATAATATTGTGGGTGTAAGACTGAAAAAACTAGTATATGCCGAAATGTCTGAATGAAGAACAAGGAATCTCTGAGAAAATAAAGGAAATTAACATCTGAACTGTCCGTCACACACCACTGGAGACGCAAGTCTCACCTCACTATCAGCTAATCTACATCTTTCCCTTTTGACCCACTCTCCCCCAATTCCTTCCCACTTTCATGCTGAGATCACTGAAAATACACACAAAATCTCTATATTACAATGGCAATCCACACGATACAGTATTATATGTGTTTGATATCGTTTGAAATGTCTCAGTGCGACTGGTACAAATATCTCAACTCCACAGAAGTTAACCAAAAGATAATCAATGTTTTAAGAGTTTAAAGATATCTTGTCTTAGTTTGGTGGGTGTGGCTTTCAGCCGTTTGGCCTTTACATCAATACAAGTCTTGATCAATGCAAATTCCCATTGTGCACTCGTGTTTACATTTGAAAGAGTTTGTGCATTTGTTTCTGGGTATTTAAGGAAATGTTGCAAAGAGCTCAGGGCTTGACACTTTAAACCGGTCAGCCCGTAATGTTGGATGTCTCAAGATAGCCAGCATTATGTAGTTTTCAGAAGTCAGGTATACATTTCATTCTTTACTTCAGAGTATTTGATGTTATATATGGATTACCTTTGAATTGACTATGTAATTGGCTTTATACATTTACCTGACTGTAAAATAAATTGTTACACTTTGATGGATTCTGACTTGCTCTGGAATTATTCAGGTTGGGTATAATTTCAACAAAGGGTTAAACGGAATAATTAAATGTGTAGTTAAACTATTAAAAATGAATGACCAAATAACCAATTGGCATTCTAACCCAAATTCTAAATTATAATTAAATGGAGTCAGATAACGAGGAATTGGAATAAATCCCCTTTGCCCCGCTGAAAAGACGAACACGCAGCGACCTTCACCCGCTGATCGTTAGCCTCCATTGGGACGATTTGGGCGGCCTTACAGTGGGCAATAAAACAGAATTGGAATTATAATTAATATAACAACGTGTGCAAAACAGTAACAAATGGCGGAAAAGTCGCGTTTATCTTTTATGTATCTGTCTGAAATGTCGTTGCCATAACGCGTTGGTATGGGTGGTGTGTGTTTTACTTGACTGTTTATTGTGAACACTGCGTCCTCTCTCTCTATTTTTATTTTTGTTGTAATTATTATGCTCATTGTAAAAGTAAAATACAATAAGTTTGTGTCTGTAATCGCGAACCAGATGGGTCATTCAATGAACGCCTGTGGCTCGACGGCAGGAAAAACAATCCAAAGAGTCACGATTTTTAAACCTTTTTCATCATTAATCAAAGCTATTATTATAAATGTAGGCTGTCAATAAGGAGGAAAGAGGGGCAGTGTCTCTTAAAAAAAAAACAGAAAGAGGCAATACATAATATTACAAAAATAAATCAACGTAAATGTAGATATAAAACATTATAAAAACGCATGTTTTGTTATACTTCTTAATGTAAAGTAACACTGTTCAACAGCGACACCCGCAGGTGAACTTACAGCGGGTTTCCTGAGCCCATAAAACTAACACACCTGCCAAAGTCACGCTATGATTGGATGCTGGAGAACATAGCGTGGCATTGGGGACGTAATGACGTGCCATAATCGATCTATGTTCTATCACATGTAAAACGGGAACATGAATGGAGTACTCTAAAAGCAACTCATGTAACCACCGTAATCAGAATATTGTCTTATTTAGAATAAGGTCAATAATTAGATTATTGCTGTCCATGTAAACGTAGTCACTGAAAGCTCATTTTCTCAGATATCAAACTCAAATCTAGAACACAAACACACATTTAAAAGGCCCTGCTCATATTGGCACAAAAGGGTGTGGTCCGCTTTTAAGCTGGCGGTTATTTAGAAAAGCAGAAATAATCCGGTACACTAAGCACTACTTCCCTATATAATATACATGATCAGGCATAACATTATGACCACTGAGAGGTGAAGTGAGTAACACTGATGATCTCTCCATCACGGCTCCTGTTAGTGGGTGGGATATATTAGGCAGCAAGTGAACATTTAGTCCTCAGAGTTGATGTGTGTGAAGCAGGAGAAATGGGCAAGCGTAAGGATTTGAGCGAGTTTGGCCAGATTGTGACGGCTAGACGACTGGGTCAGAGCATCTCCAAAACTGCAGCTCTTGTGGGCTGTTCCCGGTCTGCAGTGGTCAGTATCTATCAAAAGTGCTCCAAGGAAGGACCAGTGGAGAACCGGCCACAGGGTCATGGGCGGCCAAGGCTCATTGATGACCGTGGGGAGCGAAGGCTGGCCCGTGGGGTCCGATCAAACAGACGAGCTGGTTTTTGTAATAAAAATATCCATATTTAACATGTTATAAGTAAAATAACTAGCTTCCGGCAGACCACCTTCCATATTTTACTTATGACGAAAATATGATGTCTCTCGCAGTTTAAAATGCTTACACTATGTCCGACGTCATCGTCACACCAGTTACGCTTTCCTACATAAGCAAAAGGGGGTCCAACACAATACTAGGTCATAATATTATGCCTGATTGGTGTATATGCACAACACACACAGAGAAGGTTTGAGTGAGTGTGTTTGACCTGCTCCGGCGGGGGCGAGGTCAGTTCCCGCTGCTGTCCGTGAGGAGAATGATGGGAATACTGAGGGTGAATGTGTCCATCGTCATAATGTTCTGCCATGTGCTTCATCCTGCTGTGAGCCTGATGGACAGAATACAAATATTGCTCACACTTTATATTAGGCGTCCTGAACTATGTAATCAGATTACTTTTTCAAGTAGTAAAGTAACACATTACTTTTAAAATTTACAGCAAAAAAGTTACTTTTTCAAATAAGTAATGCGAGTTACTTGTTTCCCATTTATTGACTGACAGCTCTCGTCTGCCAATGTTGGAGGAAAACATCATAAGTGCAGAGGCATTGTGCGTAAACGTGATGGATGTTGTGGCTCTAGACGTACTAATATCACTTCCACACACACACAAAAAAATCTCTTTCTCAAAATAATAAAATCAAATGCTAAATCAGAACCTCTAATAATTAAATATGTTAAATAAAACAAATATGTGTATGCATTTAATCTCGCTTTATTAACCAATGTTGACCTTTGACGAGTCAGTTAAACCATAAGCAAACATTTATTAATTGTTATTTTTTTAAATTGGTGAAGTAAGTGTTAAACTTTCTTCTCCTGCGTCCTATTCCTTCATTTTTCAGAACAGCGGCACAGCTGAGGTTTGTTTGAGCGGCGCCCTCTACTGGACACGCGTGCATTTGCATTCCCTTTAGCCTGAGGCTTATTGTTTGAGTTTTGGTGTAAAAGGGTCTTTACATTTGCCCAAAAATAGAACAATTATGTTATAAAATAATAAAAACAAGCACAGCCCAGGTGAGAAAAAGTAACAAAAAAGTAACGTAGCGCATTACTTTTCTTAAAAAGTAACTAAGTACCGCAGTTAGTTACTTTTTAAGGGTGTAATGTACGGTGGCCCAGTAGTGCACAACACAACGAAATTTAAAACGCATACTAAAGTTCACAACTAAATCAAAAAACCCACAACAAAACGGAAATGCTCCCGACCACTAGGGGGCTCTCGGAGTGAGGTCTATAGTCTATAGATTCGCCAGTCTCACAAAGATATAAACACTCTGAGCAGTTTTAAGTGTGTAATCATACTATTGACATGAAATATCAATTTAAAATCACCTACATGAATTATAGCTGCATATTTATACTCGTAAGCGCTTTTACCCGCTATCATGGCGCTTGATGCCCAAGGGAACCTCTGCCAATTCCACAAGTAGTTGAAACATATCATATTATAATTTTTAGTTTTGTTTAAATGTTCAGTTTTCAATGTTGTTCATTACTGAGTCAGATTTGTTACAATACAACCAAGCTGTGGCATTTTAACATGTCTGTTTTTAAATGTTAAAAGTAATTTTAATTCATACAAATTATACGTTTTTATCACTTGGTGCAATTGGCAGACGTTCCCTTGGGCATCAAGCACCGTGGTCTATATCTATATATTCACTATTAACTCCGCCTTCTGCCTCAATAAACTCCTACTTTACTGCTTATTAATAGTTAGTAAGGTAGTTTTTGTAGCGTTTAAGTTTAGGTATTGGGTCGGATTAAGGGATGTAGAATAAGCTCATGCAGAATAAGGCATTAATATGAGCTTTAGAAGTGCTCATAAACAGACAATATCCTAGTAATATGCAGGATCATAAGACACTAGTTAATAGTTAATAACTGAACCCTAAAATAAAGTGCTACCGAAAATGTTTATAATTCTGTAAAAAAATAATAATAATAATAATAATTAATCAGTTATACAAGGTATATTTGTTAAATGAAAACCATGAAGGGAATATAATTACATTTAAATCAGGCTTCTCGTGTAATTTGGCGAATGGCCTGTTTAAGCCCCGCCCACTTCTGGATTTATCCAAACACAAAAAAACGACAGAACACTTTTACAACAATTATGTGTGTCGGCACACCGGTTCCCATCTGTGTGTCTTCTTCTGACTCATGAGCAGCGTTGAACAGATAATGGCTACTTCCCTGAAATTCCTTCTCTTGTTCCCAAATGTTTACAAGTCATCCGTCTGGCCTAGAGACAACATTCCCCCAAACTCCCTCAGACCCTGACTCACAGACAGCCTGCCTCTCTAATAGCTTGGTACATTATGTTAGTTAGCGTTAATGCTGGTTACGGGCAGTGGTTATTACTAAAGCTTTATTGCATTATTATGGATTAATATAATGAGGCGCTGTAATAATGACTAGAGTGAAACGCACTGAATCCCAGATGGAAAGGGCTCTCAAACACACTGTCCTAAACAGGTTTGTCCTGCACATATTGAAAAGTTATTTGACTTGTGCTCCTGAATTAAACATTTAACATGGACAAGAGGTTAAGAAACAGAGACTGTGACAAATCCCACAGGGAAAACAATCACAAGGAATAATACATGTTCACTATTAGTTTTATTGAATATATTTATATATTTATTAATATATTTATTTATAGTGTTGTGAGTGTAAGAGTCATTTAAAGGTGTGTTTGCATGCGATTTGACTTGTGTAACTTTAGTTAGTGTGTAATGTCGCTGCGTGAGCATAAACAGTCTCTGCAAAGTTACAGCGCTGAAAGTTCAACGCAAACGGAGATATTGTCTTTTAAAGTCACGGCAGTTTATTGCCTACAAAAATGGCCGCTTTGGACTACAACGAGCTTCTTCCTGGGTTGTTGACATCATAAACCCTCGCTACACTGTAAAAAAAAGGCAAATTTTGAACTTTTTAAGTACAATCGACTTGGATGTTTAAGTTATTTCAACTTAAATTATGTTAAACTGACTTTAAGAAATGAGTTACATCTTGTATAACTAATAAAAACCAAGTTTAACATTTCTTAACTTATTTTGATGAGTTAAAACAATGTAAAAACATACGTTGTCATAACTTATTGAACATAATTGTATTACAGTGTAGTCTCTGCAGATGTGACTTCTGCCCGTAATGGGAAGGGGCGTGGCCTTAACCTGTGCTTCAGCCAATAAAAATACAGGAAACTACATTTGGCCATCTGACCAATCTAAGACCATTGTGTTTTTCAGAGGGAGGGGCTTCAGAGAAGCAGGAAGCGAACGAGCCGCTCAAAGCACAGACAGCGGTGTGGAATAAAGACGGCCAAACCCAGACTCGTCCATGGGATTGTCAGACTGAAGCGTGATTGGTCGCTCAGAGAACACGTCTCCAGTGGTATATAGTGTGTATAGTATTTGCTACATTGAAAGCAATACATTTTAATGAACTGACCTGCTGTTTTTGGTGATTCACGAACCTCTCCTTCTCTCTCCTCAAGGTCATCACGTCTTCAGAGTTCGACATGTTTCTGACGGGAGAAATTTCTAGCAGACTAATGCAGCCATCTTTTTCACTGACGGCAGCCAGCAGAGCCTGTTGTCTGGTGGGAAGGTAAGGGAGGAGGTTACGACCTACGGTAAGTCATTACTTAAATAGAACCAGACACAAACATAAAATACAGTAAACACACACACACACACACACACACAATCTAGTACACGGCAGGAGGGCGTAGTGAGCCATCGAGCGTTTCGGTGATAACTCACAATCCCTTGCTCTCTTCCTGTGATCTGAAGAATTTAGGCCATATATGGTGCACAACTTTACCCTAAAGGTCCCGCATGGAATCTTCACAAACCGCTGCCTAATTACTAGACCCCTCTAAACCAGTCCCTCTCTCCTGCACACACACACACTATTGTTTGACGCAACCACAACGACTGTAAAAACCATGAAGGCAATTTTTGTCTGTGAATGCAGGTCTTAATCTTAGGAACACATATTCACTTTAACTATGACTTTATCATCAATAAACAATAAACAGGTAGTTGTTACGTTTCGGTATTTGGTAGTGATGTAGAATATGGTCCTGCAGAGAAAAAAAATGCTCTTCTTACTCAGTATATTTGTCTTGTTTCTAGTCCAAATATCTAAACATTCTTACAACAAGAAGTATTTACTAGACAAGCAAAAGCCCCGAAACACTAAACGAACACTCAGAGAAACTCGACTCAAATACACACACAACTAACATTAATGCATGTCAACTAAACTCAAAGCACACAAAAAAATCTCCAACTCATTATTAGTTAGCCCTTTGGGTTTGAAGAAAGCGCCGGCACATTCACTTGGATTTTCCTTATAACAGCGGAAATAACTTAAAATACTCAATATTACACTGCAACACATGCTCTTCTTACTCAGTATTTTTGTCTTGTTTCTAGTCAACATTTCTAAAAATTCTTACATTAAGAAACATTTACTAGACAAGTAAAAAATATCTGTCTTGTTTTGGGGAAAAATAACTCAAAATGAAGAGAGTTTTTGCTTAAAATAAGATAAATAATCTGCCAATGGGGTGAGAAAAATAATCTTGTTTTCTGTTTGAATTAAGATTATTTTTCTCACCCCATTGGCAGATTATTTTGCCTGTTTTAAGCAAAAACTCACTTCATTTAGATTATTTTCCCCAGAAAACAAGCAAAAATATCTCATGTTGTTTTACTGATCTAGTAAATGCATCTTGATTTTAGAATTTTTAGATATTTGGACTGGAAACAAGACAAAATACAAAATAAGAAGAGCATTTTGTGCAGTGTGGGTTTAGTTCATTTATTAGACCAGGTTATTTTTTTTTGTTTTATTTTTTTGTGATATCTGGCCTCCATTAGCGTGAGCGGTAATGAGGAGAAGTGTTCAGAAGAGAGAGGAAGGGGAGCAGCACATGTATGCGGACTAAAAAGCAGATATTGTCAATGCTACTTTAAAAAGAATTATACACACCATGTATGGAGACTGTTTAGCTTTTCACATTTGCAATGCCTCCAAACACGCTCATGTCTTTTGCGTAAGAAAAAAAGTAACTTGCAAGTTGATTTACCACTTATCAAATCAAAGGAAGTGATTACCGGCTGGTTACGATCTGAGGCCACTCGTTTTTTACAAATCTCGTAATTACAGTTCTTCCAACATGCCTTTGATTTCAAACTATTCACAGATATCATCTAGAACAACAGAGGAAAGGGAACCTGATTTACCTGCACCATGAGGCACTAACGAACGCAGACTTATGGAAGGAAAGGTTGCAAGAGAAAGAGGTTGCAAAGGAGGAGCATGAACATAGACAGCCGAAAACAATCAGGTCAGAGTTGGAAGAGAAGTTTCCGTTCGTACTCACTTTAGCTGCAGGATCTCTGTTAGCTGTTTGCTGTGATCAGCTCGGGTCTTGCTCAGCTCATTGTCTCGATCAGATAGAGTATTCTGTGTAGATGACAGACGCTGCCTTGTGACATCCAACTCTATTCTGGTCTTCTCTAGAGTCGCCATCAAATCGTCCATCTATGAGAGCAAGATTATATATAAACACGCACTTATTAAACTCATACTCACCTAAAGGATTATTAGGAACACACACTAATACTGAGTTTGACCCCTTTCGCCTTCAGAACTGCCTTAACTCTCCGTGGCATTGATCATCAAGCTGCTGAAAGCATTCTTTAGAAATGTTGGCCCATATTGATAGGAGAGCATCTTGCAGTTGATGGAGATTTGTGGGATGCACATCCAGGGCACGAAGCTCCCGTTCCACCACATCCCAAAGATGCTCTATTGGGTTGAGATCTGGTGACTGTGGCGGCCATTTTAGTTCAGTCAACTCATTGTCATGTTCAAGAAACCAATTTGAAATGATTGGAGCTTTGTGACATGGTGCATTATCCTGCTGGAAGTAGCCATCAGAGGATGGGGACATGGTGGTCATAAAGGGATGGACATGGTCAGAAACAATGCTCAGGTAGGCCGTGGCATTTAAACGATGCCCAATTGGCACTAAGGGGCCTAAAGTGTGCCAAGAAAACATCCCCCACACCATTACACCACCACCACCAGCCTGCACAGTGGGAACAAGGCATGATGGATCCATGTTCTCATTCTGTTTACGCCAAATTCTCACTCTACCATCTGAATGTCTCAACAGAAATCGAGACTCATCAGACCAGGAAACATTTCTCCAGTCTTCAACTGTCCAATTTTGGTGAGCTCGTGCAAATTGTCGCCTCTTTTTCCTATTTGTAGTGGAGATGAGTGGTACGCGGTGAGTATCACACGCAACGTTTTCACCACTGCTGTCTTCACCGCATTCTAGGAATATCATACCAAAATCACATTACGAATGACGAAGTTTGCAGCCGAGCATCGACAAGGCCCATGGGCACGGTCACTGAATGCCGGTTCTGGTTTGCAGGCTAGATCCTACACTGCAAAAATGCTTTCCTTACTTAGTATTTCTAGTCGAAATATCTAAAAATTCTTACATTAAGAAACATTTACTAGACAAGTAAAAATTATGGTCTTGTTTTGGGGAAAAATAACTCAAAATGAAGAGAGTTTTTGCTTAAAATAAGATAAATAATCTGCCAATGGGGTGAGAAAAATAATCTTGTTTTCTGTTTGAATTAAGATTATTTTTCTCACCCCATTGGCAGATTATTTTCCTAATTTTAAAGCTACACTGTGTGATATTTTCCCCCATCTAGCGGTGTAAAGGTATATGACCATCCAGTGTATAATAGTTTCTGTTCCTCTCAATTTCGATTTCGTTTTACCTCCTACGGTGGCCGATTTAGTCATGGCTTCCAGTTCGACCTCTTCGGTGAGTGTTGCTTCAAGTGATGAGGTTACTTTTGAAAACTATTATAATTTGCAGTTATTTAATTTGCCAAATGATCTATGATCAAATTAATCTATGTAAAATGAATAATAGTTTTACGTTTTCGTTATTTTTAACCAGTTCATTGCTAACATCAGCTATCAGGTTCCCAGACGAATGCGAGCTAATCTTAGTAAAGTAACTTTTATCAGTGCTATCGTTATTCTGTATATTGTACGACACCACTAGCGTAAGGCAAACAAATTATAATGCAATTAAAATATTAATCTCATGTTATCCGTCATAGAACACGGATTTATGTTATAAGGTAAACAATACTTTTTCATCATTGACGCGAGGAAAACTATCCTAGACGTCGTTCTAGTGTTATGCTCAGCACACCATGATATAATTAGCCAAGCAACAATAAAACTTCCAATATACACAAATAGGCTGAATTAATATTACCTGTCGAGAAGAAAGCAGGCAACGTCGGCGTTCTTTTTAAAATCGTTGCTCCTCATGAGCTCTTTCCATCTTGGAAAGGCCACTCCAATATTTACTTTTGTCTTGTTGATTTGCCCGTTGCGTTGCCGTCTTAATTCTCTTTTCCGCTTCCTTGGCGACTCTGATACATATCCCGCAATGTTACTAGGTCCGCGACCCGGGTCGAATTTGGTAATCAGTTCCGGGACGTGGTGCTTTCACACAGAAGGCGACCCGGCAATGCTCCGGGAATATTGCGGGTCCGACGTGCAGTGTGAAAGGGGCTTAAGAGTGATCCTCCATCGTCATATAGCAGCCTCAAGCAATCCTCCTCTTCACATTCGACACGGTGCCATCGAGTGTTAAAACGCGAAAAGCGAAGCTTGAATTTACGGGTATGTCCCTCTTTGGCTACTGTACTTTCAAGATGGAGGAGCAACATGGCGGCCGGCATCCGAACCCCTAACACTTATGTATTTTCAATGGTATATTATAAAATTACGAGAATGCATTATTACTTGAAAGAAGTAAATATACATTAATAAGCACATATATTTTTGAAAGAACTAAGTGATTTTAGCTAACAATAAACTAAAAAAGTTACACAGTGTAGCTTTAAGCAAAAACTCCCCCCAAAAAAACTCTCAAAAAAAAAAAAATATCTGGACTAGAAACAAGACAAAATTACTAAGTAAGAAAAGCATTTTTTGCAGCGTATGAATAGGAAGTGGCATCCTGCAAAGATCATTCTGCTCTATTCTTGTGCATTATCTATTCTTAAATAAATTGGGTGTGAATAATATAGCCATGCAATATAAAGTCATGCTCAATTTCTGAGCAAAGTTATAATCTGTGAGAATATACACAGCATATTCTTACCTGTTTTTGAGCATTGGGAGTCATTTCTCCGGCTTGGCCTGGGTTCACAGACTGCTTGTGGTTCTGCTCCTTCACCTGTCTGCAACACAACACAGTTTATTATCATGACTCCATAGAAATGTGTTTATCATCGTTTGGGTTCCTGTTCCCCCTGTTGCAGATGAGAACTAAACTTGAGCTGAATAATGACAGTTGTCTTCTGCTTTATAGCTGCATTTGGAGCAGTTATAACTGATGTTAAGTGGGTTTGATCATTCGTGTCTGTCATGGCAGTTTTATTAGGGGCCAAACACTAAAGGTGCGTAGCCACCTATTGTATCCATTTTGTTCTTCTTCACAGATTGAGGACAGCCTGAACATCACTTACAGCAATTTTGGAGTCGCTATCGCAATCCATCTAGTGCCACTAAACTGTGGCACTTACGTTTATGCTAATAACTTTTAAATTGTAAGGGCTAGAAACAAAATATTTTTTCCTTGATTCCTTGGCTCATGACGATTTTATCCCCCGGCATTTGAACTTTTTCAAACTCATCCTATGTGGTTTGTCTAATGGTTTGGTTTGGACTCGAATCCTCTTCAGACCGCAAAAAGTTCATCAAAGCTTTATGATAAACTTTCCGCAATGCTTTGGTGTATTGAGATTAATCTTGGTACATGATGACCTGCACTGCAAAAAATGCTCTTCTTACTCAGTATTTTTGTCTTGTTTCTAGTCCAAACATCTAAACATTCTTAAAACAAGAAGTATTTACTAGACAAGCAAAAGTAATTGTCTTGTTTTGGGAAAAAAATGTTTATTTGCTCTTTATCTTTGAATGGTCATTGGGTCCCTCCCTCACATTTATCTTGGAGTTTGCGTCTCTAGGTTGTTCGTAGTGAGATTGTTACAATATATTTCATTTTAATTATAAAATATATACTAAGACTATACAAAAACATATTATGAACATGTATGTCATGTGCATGCAAGCTATATGCTATGCATATACAGTATGTGTATTGTGTATAATGAGCTTTTATACAAAGAAATATATGTCATGTTTATTGATAATTATATAGAGGTATGTGAAATATAAAAGACTGTATATAAACATACATTTATATGGGCTAGTTTTATATGTCAATATATGAAATTGTTCCATTTTCTAATAGGTTTTATATATGGGCAGATTATACATTATCACAGAAATAAATCATCATTTAAAGTATAATACATTGAAAACCAATTATTTTAAATTGTAATAATATATCACAATATTAAAAAAATAAATCTGTATTTGTGATCAAATAAATGCAGGCTTGATGAGCAGAAGAAACTTCTTTCAAAAACATTACAGATAGTAATGTGTCCAAACGTTTGGCCTGTCCTGTATATGTTTTCACTCTCTATGTGGATATATGTATATTTCATATGTGTACATATATCACATTTCCGTGGTGGAAGTCATGTATCTGAAGCGTGAGACGCTATGGTTGGCATGTACCTCTGCAGCTCGATGATTTTCTTGCCCTGCTCCAGACGCTCAGACTGCAGCTCCCGCAGAAGAGCCAAAACTCTCTGGACTTCAGCATTAGCCTTCTCCACTTCCTCTTTACGACAGCCGGCTTCGGCCTGGAGAACCTGCAGTCGCTCCGCCAGCTCCGGGTTCCAGCGAGCAACATGCTCCGCTTCACTCGCCTTCACACCAGACAAACACACACAACGTCAGAACAACCTTTCTATCACTCATTTGTTCAGATTACTTATTACACGGCTCTGTGAAATACTTGATTCTGATTGGTCAATCGCTCATTCCAGCGGTATGTTATTTCCAGATAACACACACCGCTCATCCGGGTACTGCGAGTTATCTTGACCGGTTCTACTTCTGTGCTTAACGCTGGCGCCATCTTGTGGCTTAAACAGCCGTGGGTTACAATGGAAGACTTCAAGGCTGGTTTCCTTTATAAAGTTTTAAATATGGATATTTTTCTGACACAAACGCATCGATTGGAATCAGAAGGCTCTATTAACCCATTGGACAGACATTTGACGGACAGCTGCATTTTTTTATGGACTTCAAACTCAACTACTGCTGGGATTAACGTTAGCCTGGACTTTTTAAATATAACTCTGATTGTATTTGTCTGACAGAAGAATGTCATAAACACCTATAATGACCTGAGGGAGAGTAAATCAGAGGCTTGGGTTCATCTTTGGCTGAACTAACCCTTTCAGCATTCATTCTCAACATTTAGCAGCAATAGATAACGGCCTAAAGCAGTCTGGAACTGTTTTTCTTCGCGGAAGCTTTGCGTAAGAGCTAATAAAATATTTAATCTCAAGACAATATTTAGTGTGTAATTTATCTGAGACTAGTAGCCGTGTAATAAGCGGGATAATGTCCACCCAGCCGGTTGTTATCGCAGAATAAACCCCTTCAGAGTGACGCTCCGCTTCGCCTCGGGGTCCTGATCGCTCTGGAGGGGTTTATTCTGCGATAACAACCGGCTGGGTGGACATTAGCCCTTACTTAAAGGGTTAGTTCACCCAAAAATGAAAATTATGTCATTAATGACTCTCCCTCATGTGGTTGGACACCCGTAAGATCTTCGTTCATCTTCAGAACACAAATGAAGATATTTTAGTGTAAAGCTGAGAAAGGCTTCAGATAGGCCTCCATTGGCATTCAGTCCATTCCCACTCACAAGACCCATAAAGGCCCTAAACACATCGACACACAGCCCATTTCACCTCAGCGGCTGGACAATCATTTTACAATGCGACAAAAATAGTTATTGTGCACAAAAATCAAAATAACGACTTTATCCACGAGTTATTGCCGTGAACTCAACGCATGTGTGAGAATATGACGCCGCTCCGCCGTTCATGACCCAGAAGAGGAGGAGCGAGACCTACACGGAAGACAGTAACTCGGTGGATAAAGTCATTATTTCGATTTTTTGCGCACAAAAACTATTCTCGTCGCGTTGTAGCATGATTGTCCAGCCGCTGTAGTGAGATGGGCTGTGTGTCGATGTGTTTAGGGCCTTTATGGGTCTTGTGAGTGGGAATGGACTGAATGCCAATGGAGGCCTATCTGAAGCCTTTCTCAGCTTTACACTAAAATATCTTCATCTGTGTTCTGAAGATGAACGAAGGTCTGACGGGTGTCCAACGGCATGAGGGCGAGTCATTAATGACATAATTTTCATTTTTTTGCAGATCGTTTTGACAACGTTGTCGTCTTTACGCAATAAAACACAACTTTTCCCTTTTTAGCACATCGTTGTCCTGTATAAGTATCCTAAATCCTACAAATGTTTGCATTCAGATAAAATTACAAGCACAGCCATTCATCAAAAGTTTTGAGGTGATTATTATTGAGAGAAAAATGTAATTTTACTCTGTCAGGTGCGCTTGTTCTATCATAAAGTGCAGAACACTAAATTGTAATGTTGTTGGTTCACATAATCCAAAATGATGCTATGAGTTATGAGTGTGTTGGCTTCCATATCTATAATCAAAGGCTTTAGATGTAGAACAAACACAGACACCATTCAACATTTAACAGATTGAACCAAACTAAATCAAACTATACGGCAAGACTTTGTTTATGCCTATAGTGATTTTCTTTATTCTCGTTTGAACATGATGTTACTCATAACTGCGACAAAGCAATAAATCCCTTCCAATAAATATGCAGAGGCCTGTGGGCTGTATGCGATTATTTTCTTTGGCTTTTGTTGATCAGCGCTGATACTGTTATTAGCGCTGTAAACTCTCAGGATGTTTATGACTGCTCCTCTTGTGAAACCGTCACTATATGTGGCACCACGTCAAAAAGCAAGAAGGTATAATTTCCCGAGATTGATGTCTGTTTACTCAAGGTAACATAAAAGAAACATTCTCATAAACGTTGGTTGCCGAGACATGATGAACACTAAGGGATACGGGGGAGATGAGGACATATTTGATCTCTGAATACAGTCATGCTGAAGGAAAGGTCAAGCTCATCGATGGACTGTGACACTGAGGGGTCTCTATGAACAAACAGCACCCGCTGACGGTGTTAATTAACTAAATATATTTGTTTTATAGCCTGATGCACAAAGTATGCACATTTGGTGTGGAACTAAAATTCACCAGCATTTGGACCACCTAAAAGTCTGCTATTTTTGCAGAATGAGTAAGAAACAGAATCTTTTTTTATATCTGATAATATCTCAGATATAAGGCAGATTTAGACATGTATGTGGTAATCCCATTGGCTAGTGTTCATCAAATCACTATGTCTAAAAGCACATGGCATGACTAATGCGTATGAAGAAAATGTGAGTGGTGCTTGCAATGGTTGCCTGGTTGCTAGGGTGTTCTAGGTGGTTGCTAGGGCATTGTTAGGTGTTGCTAAGGTATTCTGGGTGGTTGCTAGGCAGTTGCTAGGGTGTTGTAGGTGGTTGCTATGGCATTGCTATGTGGTTGCTAGGGTATTATGGGTGGTTGCTATGGCGTTGCTAGGCAGTTGCTAAGGTATTCTGGGTGGTTGCGAGGGCGTTGCTAGGTGGTTGCTAAGGTGTTCTGGGAGGTTGCTAGGCAGTTGCTGCAGTGTTCTGGGTGGTTGCTTTGGTGTTGCTAGTCAGTTGGTAATTGTCACAGACGGTTACTATGGAGTGTTTATAGAGTTTTTACTATGTTCTTAGTCTGATTTAGCACTTAACTAATCACTTTTAGCATGTAGCTATTAACTGCTAGCAGGTGAAGCATGTTGGAAATGCTGTTTGCTAGCATGAGTCAAAAGACCAAACCCCCATGTCTCTGATGCATGTCTATGATGTTCTGATGCAGAGATATAGGTCTTGCTAAACGGTTGCTAGGGTACTCTGTTTGGTTGCTATGGAGTGGCAGAATCCAATGATTATACTCCAAAAGTTCCTTGTCAGTATGAATGATATAAATCAACATCCATTCCTCTATGACATTCAGATGTGTATATATCTACTGTGGATTTGGGTTGCTAGGGTGCTTGATAATGGTTCCTAGGGCGTGGCTAGGAAGAGTTGAAGGTGGTTTGTGATTGGCTGTTGATGCCCTGAGTCAAACAAACTCACCCTCATGTGACACTTCTATCCAAAGATATCCTTTTGATCTCTTTCAATGGAAGTCTATGGGATCGGTTGCTAAGGAGCTCTAAATGGTTGCTAGGGTGTGGCTTAATAGCGTCACGATGATCCTGAGATAGTGATTGGCTGTCTGAGTAGATTGAGCCCGCCCCCTTGTCTCTGTGACACTGTAAACAAGAGATGTGGTCAGTACAAAATCCCTATGCGATTTACCATAGTAGGAAAAATACATGCGTTTAATGGGACGACCCTCCCCATTATAAGTCAATGGGGAAATTTGGCAAATTTTGGGCAGCTGTAGCGCCCCAAGGGTACAACTTACACCCCATTGAGATGTATGTCCTGACAGGGCCTGTCAGCCTCTTCAAATGTCATAAAAGTCGCGAGTTTCTACGAAATTCTCGCTCGGAGCTATGAGTGGTCAAAGTTTGCGCAATGTTAAGTCAATGGCACTTTTCAGCTACTTCATAGCATTCATAGCAACCACCCAGAATACAGCCAGGTGTTGGTGAGCTGTTGACTGTGCAATCAACCAGAGGAAAGATGTGAGCAAAAAGAGTCATCATTAGCCAAGTTTACATTCGTGTTTGGTTATCGACAAAGAGAATATGCATAAAAAAGAGTGTGAAATCTGCTGTATCCAGCCTGTTGTGACTTCACCAATAAAATGGTGCACGTAATGAATAACACACATATTTTTTCATAAGTTTTGTGTCTTTAAAAAAATCCTCAAGTCGTTCTGCATATAACGCAAATTAAAGAGTAATTAGACTATTTAAATTCACCAGTTTACTGCTTATTTTCATGAGTAATAGACCTATTACTAAATACTAAATTATGAAATATCAATCAGAAGATCACGACAGGACGGCGTGTAACTGCATTTTGTGACGAAGCCCATGGGTTTGGACACAGGCTATAATTAGTTCAGCCGGAAGCGGGAACACTTCCCATAACACCTGATGTACTCGTTACATCATCAGAACAGTGGCATCCACACTAATGTTAGTCTCTCTGTTTATCCCGAGGTTTGCTGCAGTCGGCCGGGTCCAGATCAGATGATGGACCTGAGCCTGAATATGACCAGCTCATCCCTGAAGTGTCTGCTGAGAGAGGGTCAATTAAACTCTCCTCTGACGGCCTCATCGACACGAAATCCTAAATAAATCCATCTCTGGCGTGACGACTCAAATCTTTCAAATAATTTTATGAATATCTATTGATCTAATATGATTTCTGACCTGTAATGTTGCTAGAATCATAATCATACACTGTCTATTTGTCGGCCAGAGCCTGGTTTCTCCCTAGGGTTTTTTCTCCATTCTGGCCCTGAAGGAGTTTTGGTTCTTGCCACCGTTACCTTTGGCTTGCTCAGTTGGGGAAAGTATATACACAATATTCGACTATATTACCGATATGCCCGCATTGACACTAAATGATAATTGAAATGAGCTGATAACATCACCGTTTTCACCAGAGCGTCTGTACAGCCCAATCAAATTCTGTTCCATTATGTTCCAGTTAATACTGTGAAGCTGCTTTGAAACAATTGGACTTGTAAAAGTGCTGTATTAGTAAAGGTGACGTGACTATCCGAGACATGATGGACTTGGTTGAAGGACTATCCACCAATAGTGTACAGAGTAGGGGTGTAACGGTACACACATCTGACGGTTCGGTACGTACCTCGGTTTTGAAGTCATGGTTCGGTACAATTTCGGTACAGCAGTTTTACAAAATTGCTTTTTATTTATTTTTATTCAACAGTGGTTTATTGAAAAAAATATGTCTAAATTAATTCAATTATAACTAAACCTTTCTTAAAGATAATACTGTAAATATGGGGAGTCCTTACTTAGGCTACACATTGTAATATTAAAGGTTAACGACAGAGCCCAAATATGCCTCAGTTCAGTTATTTTAGATATAATAATCAACACTCATAAGCTTCACATAAGGAAGTTTTTGCATTGACTTCTAAATCTAATTAAATATATTTTCTTCTCCAATTTGTTGCTGAAATATAATCATTTATACATGGCTGTCAAATCATGACAGATTTATTTAAATATGCATTAAATACACAAGACATCAATGACAGGTTAAGCAGAATATAATTAATATATAGGCTAATATATAGTGCATATGTTTATGGAAGAGAGCCTGGAGATTCAGGCAGAGCAGGAGGCCAGAATGGAGCTGGCCCGGCAGATGACCAGGGTGGCGCAGGCGACCGGAGCGGAGCCGGCGGTCTTGAAGACCCCCACGGCGGAGCAGCCGACCACCACAGTAGAGCAGATGGTCTTGAAGACCCCCACAGCAGTGCAGGCGAGGTTGAAGACCCACACGGCAGCGCAGATGACCACCACAGCAGTGCAGGCGAGGTTGAACACCCCCACGGCAGCGCAGATGACCACCACAGCAGTGCAGACGAGGTTGAAGACCCCCACGGCAGCGCAGATGACCACCACAGTAGAGCAGATGGTCTTGAAGACTCCCACGGCAGGGCAGACGACCACCACAGCAGTGCAGGCGAGGTTGAAGACCCCCACGGCAGGGCAGACGACCACCACAGCAGTGCAGACGAGGTTGAAGACCCCCACGGCAGCGCAGATGACCACCACAGCAGTGCAGGCGAGGTTGAAGACCCACACGGCAGCGCAGATGACCACCACAGCAGTGCAGACGAGGTTGAAGACCCCCATGGCAGCGCAGATGACCACCACAGCAGTGCAGGCGAGGTTGAAGACCCCCACGGCAGCGCAGATGACCACCACAGCAGTGCAGACGAGGTTGAAGACCCCCATGGCAGCGCAGATGACCACCACAGCAGTGCAGGCGAGGTTGAAGACCCCCACGGCAGCGCAGATGACCACCACAGCAGTGCAGGCGAGGTTGAACACCCCCACGGCAGCGCAGATGACCACCACAGCAGTGCAGGCGAGGTTGAACACCCCCACGGCAGCGCAGACGACCACCACAGCAGTGCAGACGAGGTTGAAGACCCCCACGGCAGCGCAGATGACCACCACAGCAGTGCAGGCGAGGTTGAACACCCCCACGGCAGCGCAGATGACCACCACAGCAGTGCAGGCGAGGTTGAAGACCCCCACGGCAGCGCAGACGACCACCACAGCAGTGCAGACGAGGTTGAAGACCCCCACGGCAGCGCAGATGACCACCACAGCAGTGCAGGTGAGGTTGAACACCCCCACGGCAGAGCAGGTGGTCCAGGTCTTCTGCTCCGCCGTGGAGGTCTTCAACCTCACCTGCACTGCTGTGGTGGTCGTCTGCCCTGCCGTGGGGGTCTTCAAGACCATCTGCTCTACTGTGGTGGTCGTCTGCCCTGCCGTGGGGGTCTTCAAGACCATCTGCTCTACTGAGGTGGTCGTCTGCTCCGCCGTGGGGGTCTTCAAGACCATCTGCTCTACTGTGGTGGTCGTCTGCCCTGCCGTGGGGGTCTTCAAGACCGCCGGCTCCGCTCCAGTCGCCTGCACCACCCTGGTCATCTGCCGGGCCAGCTCCATCCTGGCCTCCTGCTCTGCCTGAATCTCCAGGCTCTCTTCCACTACATGGGCCTGGCCCTCCATTCCGCCCCCGGGTCCGCCTCCGCTGCACCTCCCTCCTGGACAATTTTAGGAGCGTCTGGAAGCCGCTCCTTTGAGGGGGGCTATGTCACAATTCACCAGTGTGAGTGCCCGTGATCACCACCAGAGGGCACTCCACCCCGGACTGTCACTCCATCACAAACTACATTACCCATAATCCGTTCCCCGCACTCATTAGCACTCATTGTTTACACCTGTGTCTCATCACCTCATTACCTCTGCCTATATAAGCCTGGTTATCGCTGATCTCTGTCACTCATTGCGAAGTCTTGTTTAGCGTCAACTGCATTTCTGAGCGTTTCTATGGTTTCATGTTTCTTGGTTCTTTGGATTTCTTGCCTGTCTCGGATTACCCTTTTGCCTCTGTCCCTTGTTTTGTTTGCCTGATTGAACTGCCTACCTTTGTATGACCTTTTGCCTGTTTTATGGACTACGACTTTGGATTACCCTTTAATAAATACTGCGTTTGGATCTTCAACCTTCTGTCTCAGAGCAGTTCGTAACAATATGATACATTTCAGTAAGTTGTAATGTATCCTTAACATAGCCTACCTTAAGAGATATTAATTCATGTTTATTCTTTGAATTAATAAGAGACGCGGAAGAGATGACCGCGTTTACTCGCACGCCGCGCTCCCGTTTAAACTGATGCGCCTATATTGATCAGTCACGTCACATTAAAGAGCGTCAAAACGGCATTTATCGTTTTAATTTCATGATAACATGGACTGAATACTTAATATATCCGTGAGGGATCTCTAATTGAAGTGTGTTCCGCACTTAAAACAAGCCGACTGTTATCTGTTAAAGATTGCATTCATAGCGTTCGGAACACACGTGCACCGAACCGAAAGCCCTGTACCGAAACAGTTCGGTACGAATACGTGTACTGTTACACCCCTAGTACAGAGTCATGTGAATTATGCCCACTGATCACGCCTCTTGTGCATTAGAAAATACAGAGCAGACTCCCCAGACCAATGTTCAATCTTAATTGAGATTGGTCTGGTGATAGCCAGATAAATTTCATCAGGTATACTTAAAAATCCATAGATAGAAACCTGGCTATTGACTTCAAGAAACAATATGCAGACTTTTTACATTGAAATATTAGTTTCAGAATCATTGTGACTCCTAATAAGGAGAACAGCTTGAACGTCACTGGTTTCTGATTATGTTCACCTGTGTATTGTTTAGTTGCTAATTTTCTTTGTGTATTTCTAGTGTTTCAGTTCGTCTCTCTCTCCATGACCGAAAATACTACAACCTGTGCTATCGTGTGATTTAACTGGATTGTATGTTTAGCCAAAACATTGCAGGTTTTTTGGACTGAAATTCTGACAGCAAAAGTGATGTAACCCTTTAGTCTTCATGTCAGTTAAAACAACCAACACTTACATAATTACAACCAAGTCTGGCATTTCTCCTCACGTACCTCTTTGTCTGACAGACGCTCTTGTAGGACGGCGAGTTTGCTTTTCAGTTCCATATTTTCGTTCTTATGCATTTCTGCCTCTTCTATCTGTCACAGAAAATAAAGTAGAAGTTAGTAATTTGCATAAAGTATATATATATATATATATATATATATATATATATATATATATATATATATATATATATATATATATATATATATATATATATATATATATATATATATATATATATATATATAGTATTGTGCAAAAGTCTTAGGCACGTTGGTATTTTCACCCCCCAAAAATATTTTTAAGCCACTTATTTATATATTTGGCAATAGTGTGTCAGTCGGTAATATCAGTTTACATTTTCAAACATTTGTTGAAATGAAAAAATATATTTACTGAAAAACAAAATCCACAAGCACTGCCCCAACATCTCCAGACTCTTGAAGAAACCCTCCAGCAAAGCTCCTGAAGAACTATGAGCAAGTGAACCAGGACAAAAGCTGTTTAAAACACAAAGGATGCTCACACCAAACACTGATTTGATTTAGTTATTAGGAGTTTTATAAACAAAATCTTTTTATGACATTATTTTTGAAAGCATTCTCACTTTACAGCATTTTTACACAAGTGTCTAAAGCTGCTCAGAGTTCTGGAGCTTTGCTGGAGGGTTTCTTCAAGAGCCTGGAGATGTTGTGGCAATTCTTGTGGATTCTGTCTCAGTTTCCTCATGTAATCTCAGACGGACTCATGATGGAGAGATTAGATCTCCGTGTGGATCAGCTGTTCTCCTTCTGAAGACACAAATCTCACAATTAATGGCAAAATAAATGTTTGAAAATGTAAACTGATATTACCTACTGACACACTATATAAATAACTGGCATAAAAACATTTTGTGGGGGTGAAAAAGTAAGACTTTTGCACAGTACTGTATATTTTTGATCCAATTTCTTAAAACATCTGCCAGCAACCAGTTGCCTTAGGGCAGGGGTGTCCAATCCTTCTCCTGGAGAAGTTTAGCTCCAGCTCTAATGAAACTGAAACAGCTTTAGGATCTCTAGAAACATCCACACAGGTTTGTCTGAGCTGAACTCTCCAGGTAAGCGTCCCTCTGAGAGCGGCTGATGTTTAATTGTGTGTGTGGTTAGCTGTGAATAGCTGAAGCATATATTGAGCACCTTCTCAGAGAGCGCCTCCTCCAGAGTAATGAGTGCGGTGTCCGTGTTGCTGGAGTCGGCCTGCAGAGACGTCACTCGCTCCCCCAAACTCTCCAGCTGTTTCTCCCGGTCCTTCAGCTGCTCCTGCAGGTTCTCCACCTGAGACACACACAGTTAATCACTGTAAACAGCTCATCACCTCTGCCAAGTCATTCTGAGGAGAAATACATCACATGTACCTTGCAGAGCCGAAAAAAAGAAAGAAAGAAAAACGACTACTAATAATAATAATAATCCATTTCCAGGAATTGCTCACATTTCTATGGAAGGACGTTTCCGCCACTAAATAAAAAAAATAAAAAGAGTAATTGCGATTACTGAATTCTGACTTTATATCACACGGTCCTGTAGTCTGACAAGCCTAACCCACATCAAGATGTTTGGTCTGGAAACTCACCATTGACGGCTCAATCCGAGGGGCGGATAAACGGCTGTCTGTCAAACTCCCTCTGCACGCGATAGGATAGCGGTACACCAACCAGAGCAACGAAGGTGAAGCAGAGCTAGCTGACAGATTAAACATTCGCCATATCCGGTCGGCTAAACTCCGAACACATCTTCCCTTCTTAAGAATGACTTCAGTGCCGTTCTTTTCTCAGAGAAAAGCTTAACTCAAGTCTTCCAGAGTCGCGGTCAAAGCTGATTCGACAGACCGCCGTTCGCCAGTTTCTGTGTTTACTAGAAGCACGCAAACGCAACTCGGCCGTCATTATGTTAAGCCCGCCCACCGACTCTATACACGATGTGATTGGCCCGGCCAGAGTTCGGCGTTTACAGCTCAGAAGGGTATTGAGAGTCGGTAGACGACACTCGCGGCAGATTAGATTTGCTGCCGCTAGGGGGCGTCTAGATTTCTAGACTAACAGGCCAGAATTCTGACTTTATATCACGCAATTGTGAGAAAAAAAGTCTGAATCCTGAGATAAAAAGACAATTTTTTATTTAGTGGCGGACACTGGTTGCCATACATCACTGACCGTTTCAGCACAGATGCAGTGTGTGTTTCTGCAACTAATGGCTGATCATCTTCCTTGATGTTTTACTCACTTGATATATTCAAAAGACCCATGTGACCCGCTGGAAAAGTTGAAAAACTGCAACACACGTGGCACTATATTTAGTTTTACTCATACACTCGTACAACATCATATTATTCTGTGGTAAATTAAATACCACAGAAAAAAACTAATGTGATTTCTACATTAAAAAGTTATTCCAGGCAAGAATAAAAAAACTAAAGGCATACTAGTGCCCAGTGCCAGTAGCCGTATCCCTTCTAGTCAAAAACTCACTCCATTTTGATTTTATTTTCAACGAAACAAGAAACACTCTCTTATGTTGTTTTACTTATATAGTAAATGCATCTTGATTTAAGATTTGTTAGATATTTAGACTAGAAACAAGACAAAATGACTGAGTAAGAAGAGCATTTTTTGCAGTGTTTATAATGAGTTGATATTTGTTTTACAGTGGATTGGACTGAAAGAAATGCTGCTGTTTAGAAAGCATTTCTCTAACCGCTCTGTGTCTCGTGTTCAGATCCAACGCCCTTCGAGTTCTGATGTCCATTGCAAACTGTCTCTGGGCAAGATATGCTCCAGATTTACATGTGAATTTGGTTGTAATTGAGAGCGTGTGTGGGTTTAGGAGGGCATGGCTGCAATTGTGTGTGTTTAAACAAGACTTTCTCTGTGGGGCTCTAAACTGAGAACATTTGTGTTCTAAAATTGAGACTGTTTGGCTCCAATTACATATGCAGATATACCACTGAAACAGCCAAAGGAGTCGAGATTATGGCCGGTCTAAGCTGCCTCAATTTGTACCACATCCTCTTGAAGCCACATTCAGAAGTTTGAAGCATTCTTGCGATGGAGATCTTCATACTTGCTGTCAAAAATCATTGTGATGCTTTTGCATCAACTCTGTGACATATTGTAGTTGTTACCACACTGCAAAAAATGCTCTTCTTACTCAGTATTTTTGTCTTGTTTCTAGTCTAAACATCAAAAAATTCTTACATTAAGAAACATTTACTAGACAAGCGAAAGTAATTGTCTTGTTTTTGGGAAAAATAACTCAAAATGAAGAGAGTTTTTGCTTAAAATAAGATAAATAATCTGCCAATGGGGTGAGAAAAATAATCTTGTTTTCTGTTTGAATTAAGATTATTTTTCTCACCCCATTGGCAGATTATTTATCTTATTTTAAGCAAAAACTCTCTTCATTTTGAGTTATTTTTCCCAAAACAAGACGATTACTTTTGCTTGTCTAGTAAATACTTCTTGTTTTAAGAATTTTTAGATGTTTGGACTAGAAACAAGACAAAAATACTGAGAAAAGCATTTTTTTGCAGTGCAATATTTTGTGGACAATTTAAAACTGTGTAGCATCAGTTTATGTCGGGTCATTTCATCATCATCATAATAATAATAATAATCCAGCACTGGGGCCAGTTTATCTCGGAGGCGTCCCAAATCATGTTTCAGGTCTGTGAGCTACAGTGGCCCAGTGCACAACACAACAAAATTTAAAAAGCAAACATAAATTCACAACACAACGGAAATGCTCCTGACCACTAGGGGGCTCTCTGAGTGAGGTAAAGTTAGTTTCCCTTGCCGTTAGTCTATAGATTCATCAGTCTCACAAAGATATAAACACTCTGAGCAAGTTTTAAGTGAGTAACCATTGTATATCGACATGAAATATCAATTCAAAATCACCTACATGCATTATAGCTGCATATTTACCCGCTACTACGGTGCTTGATGTCCAAGGGAACGTCTGTCAATTCCACCATGTAGTTGAAACATATAATTTGTATTAATTCAAATTACTTTTAACATTTAAAAGCAGACATGTTAAAATTCCACAGATTGGTTGTATTGGTAAAACTGACTCAGCAATGCACAGCACTGGAATTTGAACGTTAAAAAAATAAGTCATTTTAATTCATGGTTAGGGTTAGGGTTAGGGGGTTAGGGTTAGGGTTAGGGTTAGGGTTAGGGTTAGGGGGTTAGGGTTAGGGTTAGGGTTAGGGTTAGGGTTAGGGTTAGGGGGTTAGGGGGTTAGGGTTAGGGTTAGGGTTAGGGGGTTAGGGTTAGGGTTAGGGTTAGGGGGTTAGGGGGTTAGGGTTAGGGTTAGGGTTAGGGTTAGGGGGTTAGGGTTAGGGTTAGGGGGTTAGGGTTAGGGTTGATACAAATGATAAGTTTCAAACACTTATGAATTGGCATAAGTTCCCTTTGGGCATCAAGCACTGTGGTAGCGGGTAAAAGCGTTCTCGAGTATTAATATGCAGCTATAATGCATGAAGGTAATTTTAACTTGATATTTCATGTTTTTCAAAACCTCTTAAAATATGATCTGCACTGTAAAACATTTTTTTTTTTTTTTGGTTTCACTTTAAAAAGTAAGTAACCTGGTTGCCTTAAAATTTTGAGTTTATTGAAATTAAAAATGTGAGTTAATACAATGAAGAAAATTTGTTTAATAAATAGAAACTCAAAATATTATTGTATCTGAACCACATAAAAAATGTGATAAATCATGAAAATAGCACTATTTGGCTGCGTCATCAGAAATAAAACACACACAATTATCCAATATGCTTACAAAATCTTTTAATAATATTTTAATAAAGGTTGTCGAATCTCAAAAAATGTTCATTGTATTAACTCAAAATTTTAATTTCAATGAACTCAAAATTTTAAGGCAACCAGGTTACTTTTTTTCTAAAAAATTTTTACAGTGTGTTACTCAGTTTGAGGCTGAATGTTTAGTGTGTTTTTATCACATTATCTGGAATTCCCCTCTGATTGCTGAAGCTATTTTCAGCCACACTCACTTGTTCTTATTTTTCTTCCCAAAGCATTGACTAAGTAAAGGAAGAACAGGAGAAGGGTATGCAGTTCTTCTGGGTCTGCACAGAAACTGGCCTTTATTAGTTAGACCCAGAAGAGGATTGGCAGAATGTCAAATGGTCAGATGAAACCAAAATAGAACATTTGGGTAAAAACTCAACTTATTGTGTTTGGAGGAGGAGGAATGCTGAGTTGCACCATACCTACTGTAAAGCATGGGGGGGGGGGCATTATGCTTTGGGGCTGTTTTTCTGCAAAGGGGCCAGGACAACTGATTAGTTTAAAAGAAAGAATGAATGGGGCATATATCGTGAGATTTTGAGTAAAACCCTTCCATCAGCAAGGGCACTGAAGATGAAACATGGCTGGGTCTTTCAGCCTGACAATGATCCCAAACACACCGCCCGGGCAACGAAGGAGTGGCTTCGGATGAAGCATTTCAAGGTCCTGGAGTGGCCGAGCCAGTCTCCAGATCTCAACCCCATAGAAAATCTTTGGAGGGAGTTGATAATCTGTGTTGCCCAGCGAAGCCCCAAAACATCACTGCTCTAGAGGAGATCTGAGGCAGGAATGGGCCACGTTTGACCTCTGTCATTCCCAACAAAGGGAATATAATAAAGTATTGAGAAGAACTTTTGTTATTGACCACATACTTATTTTCTACCATCATTTGCAAACAAATTCTTTAAAAATCAGACAATGTGATTTGTCTCATTCTGTCTCTCATAGTTGAAGTGTACCTATGATGAAAATGACAGGCCTCTCTCATCTTTTTAAGTTAGAGAACTTGCACAATTGGTGACTGACTAAATACTATTTTGCCCCACTCTATGTATATGTGTGTGTATATATATATATATATGCAACCCCAAATCAGAAAAAATTGGGACAGTTTGGAAAACGCAAATAAAAAAAGAAAGTAGTGATTTCTAAATTTACTTTGACTTGTATTTCATTGCAGACAATATGAACACAAAATATTTCATGTTTTGTCTGGTCAACTTCATGTCATTTGTAAATATGCATCCTTTCCTGTCATTCAGACCTGCAACACATTTCAAAAAAAGTTGGGACAGGAGCAATTTAGGGCTAGTAATGAGGTAAAGGGTTAAATAATGATGTGATTTGAA
This sequence comes from Pseudorasbora parva, assembly GCF_024679245.1. Lineage (NCBI taxonomy): Eukaryota > Metazoa > Chordata > Actinopteri > Cypriniformes > Gobionidae > Pseudorasbora > Pseudorasbora parva. The sequence continues at coordinate 1,133,618 of NC_090184.1, forward strand.
ACAGGTGATGTCAACAGGTGATTGAAATTATGATTTGGTACAAAAGCAGCATCCAAGAAAGATCTAATCCTTTAGGAGCAAAGATGGGCCGAGGATCGCCAGTTTGCCAACAAATACGTGAGAAAATTATTGAAATGTTTAAAAACAATGTTCCTCAAAGAAAGATAGGAAGAGATTTGGATATTTCACATTCAACAGTGCATAACATAATTACAAGATTCAAGGAATCTGGAGGAATTTCAGTGCGTAAAGGACAAGGCCGCAAGCCTAAGCTGAACAACCGTGATCTCCGATCCCTCAGGCGGCACTGCATCAAGAATCGTCATTCATCTATAAGCGATCTCACCACATGGGCTCAGGACTACTTTAGCAAACCTTTGTCAAGTACCACAATACGTAGTTACATCCACAAATGCCAGTTAAACTGTACTGTGCCAAAAGGAAGCCTTATGTTAACAGTGTCCAGAAGCGCCGTCGACTTCTCTGGGCTCGGAGGCATCTGGGATGGACCATCACACAGTGGAAATGTGTACTGTGGTCAGATGAATCAGTATTTCAGGTATTTTTTGGGAGGAATGGACGCCGTGTGCTCCGGACCAAAGAAGAAAAGGATCATCCAGACTGTTACCAGCAACAAGTCCAAAAGCCAGGGTCTGCCATGGTATGGGGTTGTGTCAGTGCCCTTGGCAAAGGTAACTTGCACTTCTGTGAAGGCACCATTAATGCTGAAAAGTACATAGAGATTTTGGAGCATAATATGCTGCCTTCAAGAAGATATCTTTTCCAGGGACGTCCATGCATATTTCAACAAGACAATGCAAAACCACATTCTGCACACATTACAAAGTCCTGGCTGCGGAGGAAGAGGGTACGGGTACTTGACTGGCCTGCCTGCAGTCCCGACCGGTCTCCAATAGAGAATGTGTGACAACGAAGACCCCGTACTGCTGCCCACCTTAAGACTTGTTTGCAGGAAGAATGAGACAAAATCACGCCTGAAACACTTCATCACTTGGTGTCTTCAGTCCTTAAACGTCTTTTAAGTGTTGTGAAAAGGAATGGCAACATTACAAAGTGGTAAATGCTTTACTGTCCCAACTTTTTTTGAAATGTGTTGCAGGTCTGAATGACAGGAAAGGATGCATATTTACAAATGACATGAAGTTGACCAGACAAAACATGAAATATTCTGTGTTCATATTGTCTGCAATGAAATACAAGTCAAAGTAATTTTAGAAATCACTTCTTTTTTTATTTTATTTGCACATTCCATACTGTCCCAACTTTTTCTGATTTGGGGTTGTATATATATATATATATATATATATATATATATATATATATATATATATATATATATATATATATATATATATACAACCCCAAATCAGAAAAAGTTGGGCTGTGTTGAGCCCAACACATATATTATATATATATAATGAAGACAGCAGATCAACAATGGCATTAGATATGCTGCAAAGCTTCTTATCTGCCTGATATATAGTTAGTCCTGCACATAAGGTTACCACATGTGAAGGAGCGAGTCTCAACACAGCTCAAAAAACTTGTGTCAGCTTGTCTAGTTTTTCCACCTTGGCATTCTAATATCTTTTACAACAAGAAATCACAGCTCTCACATAAACATATTTCAATCATGACAGCTCTCGGGTAAACTTTTAGCATGTTAATGAATATGCCAGGTTAGGTTTGGTCCTGCCGCAGATCATATAAACCTGCTAGTACAAATACAGGCTTTGGTTCTTGTCTCAGTACAGTACTGTTGGATGAGGCATCAGTATGTAAAACTGCTTTTGAGGGGTAAAAGCTGTTGTCCTCATCATCGTTATTTATTTAATTTATTTACCAACTGAGGTTCTTCAACAGTCAGCAGTGCTTTATGTCTTGTGTACCTTTTTCTGCAGGATCTTAATCTTCTTCTCTTTGACCTCCAACATGTCCTTCAGGTCACATATCTCACTGTTCAGTGTTCCCTTCTCTTCTATGAGATCCTGGATCTGTTTGCTCTTCCTGTTTAGGAACGTCTCTCTCTCCTCCAAACGCAGACGCAGAGCATCCACCTTCAGACACAATTCAAAAAGAACAAGGTTAATCCTCAAAGCTGGCTTTAATGTTTGGGCTTTTTTATTTGTCACTACCTTATAAAAGTCAGCTGGAAATCATGGTAGGAGAAAGACACAACACTGGAGCAACACTTACCTTCTTCTGTTGAAAGTTAATACAACAACAACCACAAAAGACCATCTAACTTTCTCATTTCCAGTTCTGTAACAATGTGAAAAAAGAACAGCGATATACACTACATTGCCAAAGGTGTTGTGCCGCCTGCCTTTCCATGCACATGAGCTTTAATGCCATCCCATTGTTAACCCGTGGGGTTTAATATGGAGTCGGCCCCCCCTCTCTAACAGCTCCAGCTCTTCTGGGAAGGCTTTCCTCAAGGTTTAGGAGTGTGTTTATGGGGATTTTTGCCCATTCTTCTAGAAGCTCATTTGTGAGGTCAGGCACTGATGTTGGACGAGAAGGCCTGGCTCTCAGTCTCCGCTCTAATTCATCCCAAAGCTGTTCTATCGGGTTGAGCTCAGGACTCTGTGCAGGCCAGTCCAGTTCCTCCACACCAAGTTGGGAGCATGAAATTGTCCAAAATATCTTGGTGAAGCATTAAGAGTTCCTTTCACTGGAACTAAGGGGCCAACCCATGAAAAACAACCCCACCCCATGATCCCCATAATGTTATGCCCCTTTCCACCAAACTTTAGATTTTATACACCTGTGGCCATGGAAGTGGTTGAACCATGGGCGTCGGAAGCAAATAAAAAGTGGGTGGGTCAGAATAAAATATGATAAGTGGGGAAATTGTTTTGTGGTGGGTCTGGGGGTTTTCCCCCAGAAAAAAAATGATTTCATAGATGTGATTTCCTGCATTATGGTGCGTTTTAGGCCATATCCCTTTCCTATACCAAAAAAGACCTCAACCCAGTCAATACCAATAGTCTAATAAAAAGGCTATATTCATTTAACTGCCATAGAAATCAACAGTTTCACAGATAACGATAATGATCAAGTTGCATGTTTTTTATGCTCCATATCCAGACAGAAAAAGTGCCGTTTACTAAACGATTGATTGGGCCAGACAAAATTAGAGAAATCACTGAATTATATACTGTGGCTGTAGAGTAAGACGCATGGCATCAAGTTTTGATGCATATCGCGAACATAGGTTCAAACCCGCCTTTCGCCACACTCGCTCTACTCCCTTTCCCCATCACATATCAGATCGGAAAGGTATTTATTTATTATTCAATAAAAAAAATAGAAAATATTAGAAAAGGGGAAATAAAGCGTTTAACATGTGTTTAATAATAAGTTTCTTAATACGTTTCTCGGTTACGGGTAGTCAATGTAAGCAGACGTGCTGAATTAGAGACGATAAAAGTGAGTGGGTCCAATATCATTGGTCTTAAAAAGTGGGTGGGTCTTATCCCGCCCACACACAATGGTTCCGACGCCCATGGGTTGAACACCTGAATTCAGTGATTTGAAGGTGTGTCCTAATACTTTTGGCAATATAGTGTAGTTATGTTATTCACTTTCATATAAAGTGCACCTATTATGCTTTTTCGAATATATTCCTTTTCATGCAGTGTGTAATAGAGCTGTTTGTGAATGTAATCCATCTGTAAAGTTTCAAATATAAATGGAATTACTGTCTCCTAAAATAAAGAATCGATTCTGAACTGAAACAAGTCATCGGTAATTAAAGGTGCACTATGTAGTATTTTTGCAGTAAAATATCCAAAAACCACTAGGCCAGTGTTATATAATTTGTTCAGTTGAGTTCTTACAATATCCCAAATGTTTCCAACTATTTGTAAATTGTGAGAAAATTGCGATTTTAACTAAGGACAGGGACGTTTCAGCATTGCATTTGAGAGAGTCGCCTGTCAATTGCGTTATATCTGCGTTACCCTCGGTTTCGGCTTTTATTTGGCAGGAGCGCTTTACTCTTAGCAGTGTGAACAAGTGAACGCACGGAGTAACGTCATAACATCGTTTTAAACCCACTTAAATGTATCTAATATGATAAACAGAGCTGCATTACCTCAAAATCATAACCGGAAGAGCGGATCAGTGCAGGCGACCGGCGACTGTCTCCCGTCCCGTCATAATAAAAGTCCCGGTATTCGCGAGGCGGGTATTTGTTTAACAATCGCTCCAGCAGCTGTGCTCAGCTCCACAACACTCGGCCCTGCTCTGCTTTAGACTACAGTAACGTTAATAACCGCATGCATGAACGTGATTTCTGCCTGAGTCCTATTTTCCACCGGCTGTGATGAGAAGACCACATCTCCCAAGATGCTGCGCTCACACGTTGCGTCATCAAACTACGCATTTGTTTTGAATAGGCGCCCTCCAGTGGACGGAAAGTTCCATAGTGCACCTTTAAGTCTCACACTACGCAGGTTTGCGCCTCTGGTCCTGATTGACTGAACAGCGTCTCTTAGCCCCGCCCTCACTAACTGTAGTTAATGCCCGCCTCTCGTCCTGATTGGTTGAACAGCATCCTTTAGCCCCGCCCTCACTCCCTGTAGTTAATTAGCATAATGTCTGCCTCTGGTCCTGATTGACTGAACAGTGTCTCTTAGCCCCGCCCTCACTCACTGTAGTTAATAAGCATAATGCTCGCCTCTGGTCCTGATTGGCTGAGCAGCGCCTCTAGCCCCGCCCCCTCTCCCTGTAGTCGTCTCTGAGACTGGAAGCGTTTGGTTGGTGGAGTTTTCTGTTTTCTGCTGAGATTGAGACGCTCAAACCCACGCCATCGTTACTGTTCCTATCACTGTGTGTCAAGAGCTGAAATTCAGATAGGATAACGAGCGCTTGCTTTCTGACCAATCACAGCAGAGCAGCTCTCAGAGAGGCGGGGCTTAGAGAGCCTGACTCCTGATGGAAGCGTTTCAGACACTGAGAGGAAAGAGCTGAAGCTGCAGTGGAGATCAGGAGAGAATTACAGAGTGTTTGAGCTCGGATGACTGAGAACATCGCCTGAGAACTAAACTAGGAACCTTTAAAATAGCATAATTGGTGCACTTTGCAATGTTTACTGGCTATTTTAAAATCATAAAAGACACCTATTGATGTCTGATATATTTAGTTGGATATGCAGGTTACATCATTTCAGACGATTAAAAATGCAGTGAGATGTGAGAGCTGAGGATTGGGTTACTCTTCACCTGAGAGGAACATGTGCTGCTACAGGGTGTTGTGGAAAACAAAACACACCAGGAAACACACATTTAGTGTCCAGTCAATAAATATCTTATTTCTGATTGGGACGGAAACAAGAAACAAGATTTCAATCAGAAATAAGATTATTTTTCTCACCCCATTGGCAGATCATTTTGCCTGTTTTAAGTAAAAACTCACTTCATTTAGATTTTATTTTTAACAAAACAAGAAAAAATATCTTATGTCGTTTTACTGATCTAGTAAATTAATCTTGATTTAATAATTATTAGATATTTTAGACTAGAAACAAGACAAAATTACTGAGTAAGAAGAGCATTTTTTGCAGTTTAGAGATGACATGGAGCTACACTGCAAAAAAATGCTCTTCTTACTCAGTAATTTTGTCTTGTTTCTAGTCTAAAATATCTAACAATTCTTAAACCAAGAAGTATTTACTAGACAAACAAAAGTAATTGTCTTGTTTTGAGAACACATAAGAGAGTTTTTGCTTAAAATAAGATAAATAATCTGCCAATGGGGTGAGAAAAATATGATTTCTGTTTGAATTAAGATTTTTCTCACCCAGATTATTTATATTTTAAGCAAAATCTCTCTTAATTTTTTTTTTTTTTCAAAACAAGACAAATATTTTTGCTTGTCTAGTAAATGTTTCTTAATGTAAGAATGTTTAGATGGTTGGACTAGAAACAAGACAAAAATACTAAGTAAGAAAAGCATTTTTTGCAGTGTAAAGCAGGGCAAGTTGAAGATTTGTCATCCCAATAGCACTCAGATGTGTGTTGTGTGTGGTTTTGCCGGACCTCTGTCTGAAGCACACACGCTCTGTGCTCTTTGGCCGTGAGCGACTCCTTCAGGACCTCTATGTGCTGTCTGCAGTCTGAGTTTTGATTGGTCAGCGCGTCAAGCTTCGTTTGAAGTGTCATCGACTCAGAGTCTTTCTTTACTACTTCCTGTTTCAGCAGATCAACCTGAGACATCGAGACAGAGACAACAAAACAAGGGCAATAGTTTGCAAAAAAACAATACACAACCAGGAAAACATTTCAAATTAGAGCAAAAATCCACTAGAGAGATGAAATACGGAAATGTGTTCTGTGTGCTGTTGTCATAGACATAAAAATAAGAAGACATCTGTTGTCATGAAACACACTGCAAAAAATAAAAAGTATTTTTGTCTTGTTTCTAGTCCAAATATCTAAAAATTCTTGCATTCAGAAACATTTACTAAACAAATAAAAATTATTGTCTTGTTTTGGGGGAAAAATAACTCAAAATTAAGAGATTTTAAAATCTTATTTTCAAGATTTTGCTTGAAATAAGCTAAATAATCTGCCAGTGGTGTAAGCAAAATAACGTTGTTTAAGATTATTTTGCTTACTCCATTCGCAGATTATTTTGCTTATTTTAAAGGAAAACTGCGGTGAGAAATGACCCTAGGGGTAATTAACACATGCTTACTGAGTAGATCTTTCTCTGGGATGAGTTTTCATGAAAATTTAATGTAAAGAGTTTTATCTCTAAAAACAGATTAGTTTATAACGCTAGTATATGGGGCATAGAATAAGTCAAATTAAATCGCTAGTTAATACCACTAACAAGGCTCAAAATAGCCTTACACTAACACGGCAGCATAATGAGGGTCCCTACATGCAAACCCCCTCTCTTGGGTCTGGCCTTGACGTGGCGAGGGGGCTTGCGTGTTCCAGTGACCCTTCAGAGCGATACCGCCGGGAGCTTGCTCCTGGTAGGGCCACCCTAGGCGGGTCGGTCTACAGTGTAGGTTCCAGACAAACAAAGACCCCACCATGTCGGTACGCTGTGAGGTGGCAGCCCCACCAACCGACTATCCTGCGGAGGGCTAACAACCCACCCAGGAGAAACCCTTTTGTTACGAAACTGATCAGAGAAAGTAGCCGGACTGCCCAACATGGTAACGTACCCCAGCATGCCCCGACCAACGAGTATGGATCAACCTTCGTCGCAGGACCCGAGTCGCCACATGGAATGTCCAGACACTCCTTCGCCCAGGAGCAGCCACCCTGCTGTCCCGAGAGCTCTGCCACTATAACATCTATTTGGCAGGGCTCTGTGAAGTTCGATGGCACGGCAATGGCGAAACAACAGCAGGGGACCATTGCTACTTCTGGAGTGGCCCAGAGAGACGGACAGGCCTTTATGAAGTGGCACTTGCTATCCCAAAGGCAAGACCCTCATCAGCTGGACTCCCCTGAGCAACAGATTACTGTCAGCCCTCCTTCTCCACCAACACGGCAAGATAACAGTAATTGTTGCTTATGCCCCCACCAATGTGGCTGATGAGGATGCGAAGGATGCCTTCTTTGACCAACTCCATCAGGCTGTTGGCTAAGCCCCACCACACGACATTACCATCCTCCTCACCGATGCTAACGCCACTCTGTCCAGCAGTGATCGGTCCACAGGCTCACCTGTCGGCATAACGTTTGCTGACAGGTCCACAAACGACAATGGTAACCGTCTACTCCTTTTCTGCCACCAAAACAACCTAAGCATTGCTGATACCTGGTTTTCCCGGAAACGTATCCATCACTGGACATGGTACAGCCCAGATGGCAGAACCAGGAAAGCGTTAGACCATATCCTCATCTCTCGATGCTGGAAGCAGTTTGTCACCAACTGCCGTGTGTACAGAGGAGCAGAGCTTGGCAACACAGACCATCGCCTGCTGGTGGCCCAGCTCAAGTTAAAGCTGCGAGCTAACCAGCACACCAAGACACAGCCTCGTCTGGACTCCTCCCTACTCAGTGACCCAAACATCGCCACAGACTTCAGTCGCGCCATCCACACCACCTTTGATAACCTGGCTACCGACAAGGTGAACCTTCAGGAAACCTTCAGACCTTCAAGGAAAATGTCATCCAGTCAGCTCACAATGTCTTCGGATGCTTTCGACCTTCCCCGAAAAAGCCTTGTATATCGGAGAGGACACTTAACATCATCGACCGGCGGCGTGAGGCCTGGCTCCGAGGCGACCTGACGGAGTATTGGCGACTGAACCGCCAGCGCAATGTGGCTATAGCCGAGGATAGGGAGAAGTTCTGGCAAGCAGAAGCTAAACATCTAGAGTATGCGGCCAATAACAACAATATGAGCCGTGTCTTTAGTCTGCTGCGCAAAGCTCGTAATGGCTCACGCATCAAGACAGCCCTAGTGAAAGATTCTGATGGCAACCTCATAGCAACTGAAGCAAACTGCCTCGAACGCTGGAAAGAGCACTTCAGCCTCCTTCTGCAGCACGGTACCTCCCCGGCTGATCCCACCATCTCATCGGCCACTAATGCTGCATCCCCCAGCACAGTCTGCAATACAGACCCCATCACACCTGAGGAAGTCAATGAGGTGTGGAAGACAGAGAGGCTTCCCAACGACTGGACTAGAGGAGTCATTTTGCCCTTCTGGAAACATAAGGGTGACAGGCTAGTCTGTGGCAACCACAGAGGCATTACTCTTCTCTCCATCCCCGGCAAGCTCTTTGCAAGGATCTTGCTCACTTGTGCTCTGCCAGCCATCAGAAGCAGCCGCCGCCCCCAGCAGGCTGGCTTCATGCCTAACCGCTCCACAACAGACCAAATCTCTGCCATTCACTTGCTGATAGAGAAGACCTATGAATTCCGTAAAGTCTGACTTCTTTATATCGGGTTCGTAGATCTTAAGGCTGCCTTTGACACCGTTTGCCATACTTCACTGTGGAGCATCCTACATGCCCATGGAGCACCACCCAAGATCGTTGCCCTGTTCAAGTTGCTTTATAGCAACGCTCAGAGCTGTGTCCGCATCAACGGCAGAGAGTCAGACTGCTTTCCCATCTCCAGTGGCGTTCGCCAGGGCTGGGTGGCTGCTCCCGACCTCTTCAAATGCATCATTGACCATCTGATGTCTAGGGTTTGTGACCGAAGGACACGACCCGGAGTGTCCTTCGGTAGTTACACCCTAACTGATCTTGAGTTCAGGACCTATTGGCAGATTATTTATCTTATTTTAAGCAAAAACTCTCTTCCTTTTGAGTTAATTTTTTCCCAAAACAGGACAATTACTTCTGCTTGTCTAGTAAATACTTCTTGTTTTAAGAATTTTTAGATGTTTGGACTAGAAACAAGACAAAAATACTGAGTAAGAAGAGCATTAATTTGCAGTGTAATTGTTGACCTGGTTTAGATTGTCTAAAAATATATCAGACTCAGAGGTTTTGTTAGACACTGATCAATAATAATACTTTTTTTATCCAAATAAAGAAATGAAAGCTTATTCTGCACCTGTGAGTAACTACTGCTGCTTCACCTTCAGTGAAAGTGTCTATCTCTCCACCATCATCTCAGTATCTATCACTCCACCATCTTTCAGTATCTATCTCTCCACCATCTCTCAGTATCTATCTCTCCACCATCTCTCAGTATCTATCTCTCCGCCATCATCTCAGTATCTATCTCTCCACCATCTCTCAGTATCTATCTCTCCACCATCATCTCAGTATCTATCACTCCACCATCTCTCAGTATCTATCTCTCCACCATCTCTCAGTATCTATCACTCCACCATCATCTCAGAATCTATCTCTCCACCATCATCTCAGTATCTATCTCTCCACCATCATCTCAGTATCTATCTCTCCACCATCTCTCAGTATCTATCTCTCCACCATCTCTCAGTATCTATCTCTCCACAATCATCTCAGTATCTATCTCTTCACCATCATCTCAGTATCTATCTCTCCCCCATCATCTCAGTATCTATCTCTCCACCATCTCTCAGTATCTATCTCTCCACAATCATCTCAGTATCTATCTCTCCACCATCATCTCAGTATCTATCTCTCCCCCATCATCTCAGTATCTATCTCTCCACCATCTCTCAGTATCTATCTCTCCACCATCTCTCAGTATCTATCTCTCCCCCATCATCTCAGTATCTATCTCTCCACAATCATCTCAGTATCTATCTCTCCACCATCTCTCAGTATCTATCTCTCCACCATAATCTCAGTATCTATCTCTCCCCCATCATCTCAGTATCTATCTCTCCACCATCATCTCAGTATCTATCTCTCCACCATCATCTCAGTATCTATCTCTCCACCATCTCTCAGTATCTATCTCTCCACCATCTCCCAGTATCTATCTCTCCACCATCTCTCAGTATCTATCTCTCCACCATCATCTCAGTATCTATCTCTCCACCATCTCTCAGTATCTATCTCTCCACCATCTCTCAGTATCTATCTCTCCACCATCTCTCAGTATCTATCTCTCCACCATCTCTCAGTATCTATCTCTCCACCATCTCTCAGTATCTATCTCTCCACCATCTCTCAGTATCTATCTCTCCACCATCATCTCAGTATCTATCTCTCCACCATCTCTCAGTATCTATCTCTCCACCATCTCTCAGTATCTATCTCTCCACCATCTCTCAGTATCTATCTCTCCACCATCTCTCAGTATCTATCTCTCCACCATCATCTCAGTATCTATCTCTCCACCATCTCTCAGTATCTATCTCTCCACCATCATCTCAGTATCTATCTCTCCACCATCTCTCAGTATCTATCTCTCCACCATCTCTCAGTATCTATCTCTCCACCATCTCTCAGTATCTATCTCTCCACCATCTCTCAGTATCTATCTCTCCACCATCATCTCAGTATCTATCTCTCCACCATCTCTCAGTATCTATCTCTCCACCATCTCTCAGTATCTATCTCTCCACCATCTCTCAGTATCTATCTCTCCACCATCTCTCAGTATCTATCTCTCCACCATCATCTCAGTATCTATCTCTCCACCATCATCTCAGTATCTATCTCTCCACCATCATCTCAGTATCTATCTCTCCACCATCTCTCCATCAGTCCTTCATCCTAACCTTGTTCTTCATGAACTTTGAGTGGTTCTTATAGACCTCCATCTGTTTGAATTCTTCCCCCTGGCCATCTGTGTGCAAAAGGCCATTAGTCTTCATTGTTTGGATCTCATCCTCCAGGTCTCGAATATTCCGCTCCAGCGACGCAAGTTTGGTGTCCTGTGTGAAGGACAAACAGCCAAGGGTGTGATTTATGGAGAGAGGTCAAACTGACCGATCGATCAATCAATCAATCAATCAATCAATCAATCAATCAATCAATCAATCAATCAATCAATCAATCAATCAGTCTGTTTGTCTGTGGGGCGGGGGGCATATTTTTTGTGACATATGAGGACTCAAATGTGTATAATGCCATGGGTATGACACAGGTATTACATGAGAGGGTAAAATATAAGGACATTACCCATGTCCCCACTTTACAAAAGGCTTATAAATCACACAGGAGGAGTTTTTTTAGAAAGTAAAACTGCAGAAAGTTTCCTGTGTGGTGCGTGCATGTGTTGTAGCCTACCTTCCATATGAAATCAGGCTCGTAACACAGCGCTGGAGATGTTCTCTGAAACACATGACATCCATATCAGCACACTTTAATAAGAATATGCACGGGGATAATCATAAGAAGATGCTGCTTAGCTTACACACACACACACACACACACACACACACACACACACACACACACACACTCACCGTGTTCAATAAAACCAGAGTTAGAGAGCAAGAATCATACACAGATCAGTGTGTTGTGAAATAGCTGAGTGTGAGCCTGAAAACATCTGACGACACTCGCACAAATAACCAAAGATAAACGAAGTGAATGAATAAAACTTCTCTTGAATCAGTATCTCGTTTGACTGAACATTGACTTCTACAGTTGATAAAGCGCCTCACGCTGCTGTCAGTCTTTAGCAGAGGCTTCAGCTTGTCTTCAGTGTGTTCTTCCTCTCGTGTTTAATTGCATGTTTGACTGGAATGTCTTGCCCCGAGTTCTTTCTCATTATATGTTTAAATGTATGTTATTATTTAGAAGAGATGAATCGCTGCAGAGTATTCCAGCTCATCGAATGTTTTCACTCGCTAAGGGATTTATTTCAGTCATTCTGTCAGGTTTTTTATTGTTTTTTTCTGTTATTCTCTCAGGTTAGGAGCGGCTGATGGGAACGTCTCAGTGTTTCTGGCGTCCCCTGGTGGTCACAGTCCTGTCCTGAATCTATTATTATCATTATTTTGTATTTTATTTTAATTTTTTATAGCAAAATTAACTAAATAATTCGGTATAAGAAATATAAACCATCTTTCAAATCTAAAAGTATGTAAAAAGTTAAAATCTATTGAACAATAAACCTAAAATAAAAGGAAGCAGAGAGATCGAGAAGAAAATGAAAAGAAAGAAGAAATCTATTATTATTATTATTAGCGAACTTTTTAAGATCTAATTTCTTATTGAGCTTTCTCTATGATCAGTGTTGAATGTTTCAGTGTAGTTTGAAGATTGTGTGTTTTTAAGATGTGGTGTCCTTTTAATCAATGAGTTCTTTATACAGTAGATATAAGAGTCTCTTAACGTGTTAACTGCTGTTTTTGTTTTTACTCACACCAGAGCTGGACAAATACTCAACTTCATTACCTGAGTAAAAGTAAAAGTACTACTGGTCAAATATGTTACAAATGAAAGTTGTAAAAACTGATTTTTACTTGAGAAAAACTACAGAAGTATTTGTTTTCAAAAGTACTTAAAGCTGCTGTCCGTAACTTTTTTTATGTTCAAAATGTACAAAAATTATATAATGAGAATGTACAACATGAATCCTTTTTCCAAACCGTGTTTTTGTCTTACCCTGAATCATTATGGTACACTTATAATAAGTGTTTATATTGGGACTATTTCAGGCCAGACTGGCAGGTACCGCTGTGGAAGAGCACAGTCCCTGCGTGATCCGCCATAGAGAAGTTATCCGGCTGCAGTGTTCTTCCGCAAGATGCATGCAGTTCTGTTTATTAACCACTAGAGTGCAAAAAGTTACGGACTGCAGCTTTAAGTATCAAAAGTAAATGTCCTTTGCTATGTCGCCGCATTATTGTATTATAGTTGTATAAATGCACATTATGCCATCATGGTTTAAGCCAGTCAGTGACGCTCCATCTGACACACTAGCAGACGACTAACTTAAACTCATTTAAATACTTGTAGAAAAGTTACAAAGCTCTTTATAAAGCTGCTGTCACTTTAAGGCCGAATGCACGGATCCAATACACTGATACACATCTGATATTCTCACACTGTTCACCTTCACTGAAGACAGAATCAACTTTGTTTATGTGAATACTCCACTAAATGAGCATTTGGACATCCGTCTTCTTCCATTTTGCTCTAAACTATAAATCAGTGTTTAATAAATGCTGTGAAATCATTGAACTTCACGAGACTCTACAAGAGTGATTCCTGAAAGGCTTTCTGCAAAAACCCAAACACCTTTTAAAGAAGAAAAAAATCATCACTGACTTTCAAAGCTGCGACAGAAACGACTTTCCACTTCGAGGACCTTGATAGAAATGTAGTGGAGTAAAGAGGAGGATATTTGTCTTTCAGATGGAGTGAAGTTAAAGTCAGAAGATTACAGAAAAAATAATACTCCAGTAAAGCACAGAGACTCAAACAGTGAACTGAAGTACAGGACTCGAGTAGATGAGCTGAGGGACTGTCCAGATCTGCATTTTAGTAATCATCATACATTCGGAATAGATTAATTTCTACATAGAGAAACTGATTTTGATTAATTCATGTTCAAATTCAGTGGTATAAATGTAATATCTCAGTGTCATTAAATATCTATTTCCAGTGTTTGCTGCCATCTAGAAGAAAGAGCCGAAACTGTCTGCAGGGTGTCTAGAGCTCTCTGATACACACTTTCAAAATGTATTTATAACCTTAAAATCAAGCGCCTTTTTATTACAGCTCAGACAACATATACGTACATGTTTATGACTTTTAGCAGTGTTTTATGTAACTTCAAAGGGTTTCCTGTAAAATGACACCAAGATTGTGTGTTTAGAGACCACTGTCTGTGTGTGTGTGTGTGTGTGTGTGTGTGTGTGTGTGTGTGTGTGTGTGTGTGTGTGTGTGTGTGTGTGTGTGTGTGTGTGTGTGTGTGTGTGTGTGTGTGTGTGTGTGTGTGTGGAGCTTTAGAGACAGGGCCGTAGGGTTTTAAAATCAGTGAGGTCTTAAATTTGATGTAGTTCGTTTTTTTTTTTTTTTTTTTTTTTTTTTTTGGAAAATGTAGAGTTTTCTGATCTACATATGTGCATTTTTAAGCTGTTTAAAGGCCCCCAAAAATTATACAATTTATATTCTATACTTTTATGAATTGAAAAACCATAAGAAAAAGGTGAATAAACATTAAGAGTCAATGTTCAGCAAATATTAGTTATTATGTTTTGAACTATGTTGTATAGCTGAATTTACTGTGTTTGTTGTCAAACTCGAACAAACATTTTTTAAATTTTTATTTAATTTTAATTTATATTGACAAAATATTTAGGTTTTTTTTTTTTTTTTATCAGATAACAGTTTAATCTTTCATATGCTCATGTCATAGTGTTTCACTTCCATTCTTCCAGGGTAAATCTGTATTATTGAAACAAAACCACGTAATTGTACCAGACATGTGAAATTAATGTGGGGGAAAAATTATGACTCTGAACCCCATGGATTTACACAAACTGAGAAAGTCAAAAAGTCCCATTCTGCCTAATCTGATGAAATCAAGCTCATGTTTATTTCTCACACGGACAAAATATGTGTTACATTAGAAAAAATGACATTATGAATCACTTAAATTTTAAGCCTATTTTTAATTTAAAACGGCAAAATTAGACATTTTTATAAGTTGACCTTATTCTTTTTCTCGGTTGTTAAATATTTCTATCCCTAAACAGCTGTCAAATATGAAATGTTACGTTTAGCTACGTGCAATCACACTTAATTTCCATTGAGCTGGAACTCGAGCATCATCTGTGAATGTAAAGCTCGCCTACTTTGATTTGATTGGTCATCTCAAAATGTACGGTAATATTTTTAATGAGCGGAGACAATGTGTGATGCCCTGGGGTCAGCAGATAAACATCACAGGCTCATTTATGGGTGAACTATCCCTTTAAAAATAACACAAAATAATGAACATAACACACTGCAAAAAATGCTCTTCTTCCTTAGTATTTTTGTCTTGTTTCTAGTCAAATCATCTAAAAAAATCTTAAAACAAGAAGTTTACATCAAAATGTAAACTTAATAACCAAAAATTTGACCCAATATAATAACAGTCACAGCAAAAAGCAAGCTGTGTTAACTCAAATAAAGATTTGAATGGTTAAGAATCAGCTGCTGAAATCACGTGACATTGGCGAACCAAGTCGATTCGCTGACTCATAACCGTTTGAATCTTTATTTGAGGATTGAACACAAACGCGGAAGAGAAGACAATGCTGAATAAAGTCGTAGTTTTTGTTATTTTTGGACCCAAATGTATTTTGGATGCTTCAAGAGACTCTAATTAACCCACTGATGTCTCATATGGACTACTGTGATGATGTTTTTATTCCCTTTCTGGACATGGACAGTATAGTGTGCATACACTTGCATACGCTCTCGGACTAAATATAAAATATCTTAAACTGTGTGTGAAGATGAGCGGAGGTCTTACGGGTGTGGAGCGACATTAGGGAGAGGAGTTAATGACAGACCCTGAACTAACCCTTTATATCATACAGGTCATATATGAGGAGCTAAAGGTCTGACCTTCACGCTGATGACGGTGTTCAGGACTTTGGCTTCTGTCCTCCGGTGTAACTCCTGCGGAGGAACGCGGTAGAAACACGGATGTCTGCTCATCATTCTTCTTCTTCTTCATCCGGCTCTCTGACTCTGAGCTGAAGATGGTGTCCTCTTGGGCTCATTTTAAACTCCTAAACTCTTCTTAGCTGTTACGCGTCCGTTCCTCTTTTCTTCTACACATGTCATCGCTGAGCCATTGTGTTTCGGTCTCTATCTATTATTCATTGAATGCTCTTTTCCTTTTTTTCGTCTATGGCTGCGCTCCTCTAAATGTGATCTGACTCTCACAGTGGCCGCTAAACGCTCTCAGTCATCAATCATTCATCACACACTGCAAAAAATGCTTTTCTTAGTATTTTGGCCTTGTTTCCAGTCAAAATACCTACAAATTCTTAAAACAAGAAAGTAAAATTGTCTTGTTTTGGGGAAAAATAACTCAAAATGAAGAGAGTTTTTGCTTAAAATAAGATAAATAATCTGCCAATGGGGTGAGAAAAATAATCTTGTTTTCTGTTTGAATTAAGATTATTTTTCTCACCCCATTGGCAGATTATTTATCTTATTTTAAGCAAAAACTCTCTTCATTTTGAGTTATTTTTCCCCAAAACAAGACAATTACTTTTGCTTGTCTAGTAAATACTTCTTGTTTTAAGAATTTGTAGATGTTTGGACTAGAAACAAGACAAAAATACTGAGTAAGAAGAGCATTTTTTGCAGTGCAGGACTAAAGTATGTATGATCCATATTGGTCATTTAGCATTGTAAAAGAAAACATCAATAATTTAGCTAAATATTAGCCTGAAATGGTAAGCTATAGCTAGTATTATCCAACATGGCAGCTATGGGGCAAAAATGCTGCGGGGTAAATTGAGTCAGTGTTTTAACTCTTCATAAGGCACTGTAGTTGAGTTACATCTCTGGAGGATAAACTGGTGTAGCTTCAATGTAATGTTACACAACTGGTTTAGTTTATCGTTTTCTTTTTTTTTTAAAAAAAGTTTAGTTTGAGTTTATTTGAGAGGAATGATGTAGAACAAATCCTTCTCTGAAAATCACCAGAAGATTATTAATCATATATTTATATATCTTGACACCTGTATCCCTAATGGGCTAACATGTTCAATATCACAGAAAATCTGCCATGAAGAGATCAGTCTGGATAAAATGTTTATTAGTTTCTCTTTCATTAATTCATTCATTTGTTCGTTCATTCTAATTTAGTCTTTATTTGATTTACTTTTACTCAAACTTGGGAAGGTTACAACTCTGGTGTTCATCATATTGTTTCAGAAATGCACAGTTAAAGATATTGACTTTCCACTTAATGTGGTTTTATGTTGTTTAAGTTCGCTTTGAGAACAGAAATATGTAGAAGCAAATTTAATTATTAAAGGTGTTTTTAAAAGAGGTCATTTATCTTTAAAACCTTTACCTGAGTTTGATCCAGATTCAATAAGATGGTGCAACTTACCCACTGACTCGGCTCAACTTACCCCTACCCTTGGGTAAACTGAGCCACAGAGGCCAGGTGTTTATGTTCTGATCATTTAAAACAATGCCAAACATCCTGACATTACTTTAGAGACTTTCATTGCACTCTGCTTTATTTTATCTTATCCTGAGGACCACACAAGTTTAAAATGGCTCATCTTACCCCACTCTCCCCTATGTTTGAGCTTGGGAAAATAAAAAGGTGAAACAAATCAGTCAAACTGAAATTCTAGGACACCAATGAAAATTGCAGAAAGTGTCAAACTTGCAGAAAATATGTATTTGGATTCAAGAAAAGAGCTATTTAAAAAAATTTCGGTAACCCTTTAGTACGGGGAACACATATTCACTATTAACTCCGCCTTCTGCCTCAATAATCTCCTAATTTACTGCTTATTAATAGTTAGTAAGGTAGTTTTTGTAGCGTTTAAGTTTAGGTATTGGGTCGGATTAAGGGATGTAGAATAAGCTCATGCAGAATAAGACATTAATATGAGCTTTAGAAGTGCTCATAAACAGACAATATCCTAGTAATATGCATGATCATAAGACACTAGTTAATAGCTAATAACTGAACCCTAAAATAAAGGGTTACCCAAATATCATTATTACCATTTAGCAGAGGTTATGAAATCATATAAATGTTTATTTTTTTAAACAATAAGTGGCAGGTATGATGTTATTTTTACTTTTATTTCCAGACGTGTGCAGGTGGAGACTTGAACATTAAATGAAAATGAACATTTGGGAGTTTGTGTCTGTCTTCAAGGCTTTAATGTTCAATTCAGACTCAGTTTGATCGTCATGTTCATAGCTCATAGTGATTGTAGTCATATCTTACAATTGGCTTTTAGAGGCGTTCTTATAATTAAAATGAGTTGCTAAACTCTAGAAACTGCAGGGCTATTTCTGATTAAACAGCATGAAACTGGAAAGGGCCTGAAGTTCAGAGGAACGTCTGAGATTTGGTCCGACAGGTGCAGCACTTCCTCAAAAAAACCCCAAAACTGCTTCCGTTTTTCTTCGACAGATGTTTAAATGTCAGTGGTTGGTATAACAGACCCTAACAGCACAAACTGCAGGCTTGAGTGAAAATAAAAAGTCAATGCCACCTAACCTATGAGTGAACATAACCTACTTACATAATAGATTCAATCTGCAGGAAAAAAAACATATTCATAAACAACATAAACATATTCATAAACAGCTCAATCTCTGATAAGTTTCTGTTTAATAATCCTGTATTATGAATTCGGGGTACAAGTTATAAATTGTTGCTAGAATTGGTCCTAATTGAATTCGATATAAATAAATAAAAATTACCCTAGAAAAAAACGAAAGAAAAAAAACCCCAGTAAACTTTTAATATTAATACTTCTCACACATTACAACAAAAATAAATATGACAAAACAATAAAAAAAAAAAAATATATATATATATATATATATATATATATATATATATATATATATATATATATATATATATACAATAAACAGTATTGTACTGCTTTCTTTATTATTTAAAAAAAAAATTTAAATTTATTTTAATTTAAAAATGTTTTTGTTTTATTTTTGTGTGTTTTAGTTGAGCATGCATTGAATTTCCCAGCAAAATTAACTATCCTGAAACATTTCTTTGGATAAAAGCATATGCCAAATGCATAAATGGAAATAACCTCATAAGGCAGCTGAGAAGCTATAGTAATTAAAATTATTATATATATATATATATATATATATATATATATATATATATATATATATATATATATATATATATATATACATACAGTCTTGTTCAAAATAATAGCAGTACAATGTGACTAACCAGAATAATCAAGGTTTTTCGTATATTTTTTTATTGCTACGTGGCAAACAAGTTACCAGTAGGTTCAGTAGATTCTCAGAAAACAAATGAGACCCAGCATTCATGATATGCACGCTCTTAAGGCTGTGCAATTGGGCAATTAGTTGAATTAGTTGAAAGGGGTGTGTTCAAAAAAATAGCAGTGTGGCATTCAATCACTGAGGTCATCAATTTTGTGAAGAAACAGGTGTGAATCAGGTGGCCCCTATTTAAGGATGAAGCCAACACTTGTTGAACATGCATTTGAAAGCTGAGGAAAATGGGTTGTTCAAGACATTGTTCAGAAGAACAGCGTACTTTGATTAAAAAGTTGATTAGAGAGGGGAAAACCTATAAAGAGGTGCAAAAAATGAGAGGCTGTTCAGCTAAAATGATCCTCAATGCCTTAAAATGGAGAGCAAAACCAGAGAGACGTGGAAGAAAACGGAAGACAACCATCAAAATGGATAGAAGAATAACCAGAATGGCAAAGGCTCAGCCAATGATCACCTCCAGGATGATCAAAGACAGTCTGGAGTTACCTGTAAGTACTGTGACAGTTAGAAGACGTCTGTGTGAAGCTAATCTATTTTCAAGAATCCCCCGCAAAGTCCCTCTGTTAAAAAAAAGGCATGTGCAGAAGAGGTTACAATTTGCCAAAGAACACATCAACTGGCCTAAAGAGAAATGGAGGAACATTTTGTGGACTGATGAGAGTAAAATTGTTCTTTTTGGGTCCAAGGGCCACAGGCAGTTTGTGAGACGACCCCCAAACTCTGAATTCAAGCCACAGTACACAGTGAAGACAGTGAAGCATGGAGGTGCAAGCATCATGATATGGGCATGTTTCTCCTACTATGGTGTTGGGCCTATTTATCGCATACCAGGGATCATGGATCAGTTTGCATATGTTAAAATACTTGAAGAGGTCATGTTGCCCTATGCTGAAGAGGACATGCCCTTGAAACGGTTGTTTCAACAAGACAATGACCCAAAACACACTAGTAAACGGGCAAAGTCTTGGTTCCAAACCAACAAAATTAATGTTATGGAGTGGCCAGCCCAATCTCCAGACCTTAATCCAATTGAGAACTTGTGGGGTGATATCAAAAATGCTGTTTCTGAAGCAAAACCAAGAAATGTGAATGAATTGTGGAATGTTGTTAAAGAATCATGGAGTGGAATAACAGCTGAGAGGTGCCACAAGTTGGTTGACTCCATGCCACACAGATGTCAAGCAGTTTTAAAAAACTGTGGTCATACAACTAAATATTAGTTTAGTGATTCACAGGATTGCTAAATCCCAGAAAAAAAAATGTTTGTACAAAATAGTTTTGAGTTTGTACAGTCAAAGGTAGACACTGCTATTTTTTTGAACACACCCCTTTCAACTAATTGCCCAATTGCACAGCCTTAAGAGCGTGCATATCATGAATGCTGGGTCTTGTTTGTTTTCTGACAATCTACTGAACCTACTGGTAACTTGTTTGCCACGTAGCAATAAAAAATATACTAAAAACCTTGATTATTCTGGTTAGTCACATTGTACTGCTATTATTTTGAACAAGACTATATATATAAATAATAACCTTTGCAGCTGAGTTTAAGCATTAAATTGTGGGTCAAATTAAGCCGCGAACATCAAAATTGTGAATAAATGTTGTACACGCATTCCCCAACACCTCAGTGTCAAAGGCATGTTCATGACCATAAATGAGAAACTGTTGCAAAATGTCAACAAATATCCTAGATTAACCAGTATTTTTAACCAGTCAAATTGACCTGCAAGTGTTAGCTATGACAGACAGTCCATGCTTTTAACTTTCAGCTGTTTCTGCTTTCTGGCATATCACTGAGACTAATGAAAGGTGTTTAGATCGATGCATTTTTTGACATTTTAGATCATGTTTTTCCTTCCCATACTACAAAATATATAAAAGCCAAAATACATTTTAACTCTTTCCCAGCCATTGACGAGAATTTCCGGCTTTCCATGTTTTCACATTCATACAGTAGGGGGCGCTATGACATCTTCTGAAAGAGTACAGAATATCCTGATCAAAATACATGTGATGAAGAAGCAGAAACAAGTAATAGAAGCATTACTGACAAACGTCAAATAACGCGATCATCAACATTAAACAGCATATAAATCAAAACTAATGATAATGTTACTGAATGAAGTGTGGCCATAGGACGAGCTACAGAGCTGTGAAGCCCTGAGGTGTTGATGGACTCCATCTGTGTTTAATCTGAATCTCATCTGGACAAAGTCTTTGACAAAAACAAGATTTTCTCAGTTTTTCGCTCAAATAAAATGTACCCACATTCAAGTGTTGATAAGAAAAGAATGCACGAAGCTTAAATTAAACGAGTTAAACGAGGCTCTATTCAGATATTTGGGGAAATTATCAAAAAACAATGGCAGAGAAAGTTAAATACACTGCAAAAAAATGCTTTTCTTACTTAGTATTTTTGTCTTGTTTCTAGTCTAAACATCTAAACATTCTTAAAACAAGAAGTATTTACTAGACAAGCAAAAATTATTGTCTTGTTTTGGGAAAAATAACTCTAAATGAAGAGAGTTTTTGCTTAAAATAAGATAAATAATCTGCCAATGGGCTGAGAATAATAATCTTAACTCAAACAGAAAACAAGATTATTTTTCTCACCCCATTGGCAGATTATTTATCTTATTTTAAGCAACAACTCTCTTCATTTTGAGTTATTTTTCCCAAAACAAGACAATAATTTTTTACTTGTCTAGTAAATGTTTCTTAATGTAAGAATTTTTAGATATTTTCACTAGAAACAAGACAAAAATACTAAGAAAGAAAAGCATTTTTTGCAATGTGTAACATTCTGATCAACCACAACCCCCCAAAACTATAGGACACATCCTCAGTACACTTTAGCCTTTTTAGAAGAAGCTCTCTGTGACATTTTTGTTGTAGGCTTTGACATTGTCCGACACGAGAGCGACACGCAAGTCATTCCAGAAGAGCGGCTGCGCCCGTGGGTTCTTGGGCCAGGATAGGACTGACTTTTTGCACAGCCGTTTTCTCATCTGAAGGTATTTAAACTTGGGGAAGACGAGATCCAGCAAAACAAGAACTGCAACGTCCACTTTCTCATCTAGAAGGCGCTGCTGAACCAGGAGGAAGGCTTGTTGGACCACCCCACTATAGTCACTAGGGCTAGTCAAAACAAACACCGTCTTTCTGCTGCTGTAGACCGCCTTGTGGAGATTCTCAATGCACGATTCTCCAAGCAACCAGTCTCGCTCCTCTAGGCAAAGTCGAAAGCGCCATCTGCCCCTTTTCTCCAATCTCGTAATCATCTCCTTGTAGATCCAATCTCGGACTGCCCTGTTACTCGTATCAAAGACCACAAATGCATCATACTGGTCATTGGTCATGCTGCCATTGGCTGGAGTGTGTCCCTTGTGTCCGGTCCACAGAATCTGGATGCAATACCAAAGGTCCCAACCGTAGAGATGCTTCAGAAGGGGAATGCTGGTCGCAGCCAATGTCAACAATAGAGTGCAGAGTAAAGCAAATCCCCCAAAGATCTCCTGGCATGAGCGAAGGTCAATCGAGAGGACATTCACCCCAGCCAATGACTCTGGGTAAGCGCAGTGAACCTGTGTGGTGAGATGTGGGATGTCCAATTCAGTTTCTCTGAGGAATTTGGCAAACCCTGACATAATGCAACTACAAGTAAAAGGATTTGAATGCAGCACAAGTCTGCAGGAGCTATTATTATTCTGCCCAACAGAGCAGAAGGCATAACCTTTATGGAAAGACGAGGGAAGAGAATTTACATCAAGGACCTTCAGCTGGTTGTGGTTAAGCATTAGGTGTTTAAGGTGAGCGGCCTGACTAAGGAAAGCCCTTGGGATTGCAACTAGTCGATTGTGACTCAAATCTAGGCTTGCGAGACGGAGCTCAAAATGGATGTTAGGTAAGAATGAAAGCATGTTTGAGCTGAGGTTCAGGTGGCAGAGCTGTTTGAGAGCCGAGATGTTTCCCCAAGGGAAATAGCTCAGCATGTTGGAGTCGACTCTGAGCACTTGGAGACTCTGAGGCAAGTTTACCATCACCTCTGGGGGAAACGATTTGAGCTGGTTTTCAGAAATGTCCAAGTGTGTGAGATTAGTAAGACCTTGGAAGAAATGCACGTATTGGTCACGCCTGGAGTCCCACATGATGTCCAAACGATTTCCTGAGAAGTCGAGATACTTCAGAGAAGTACTATTAAGGATGTTAGAGATTCGGAGACCAATGTGATTGTTCGCGAGACTCAGTATTTTAAGAGACGACAAGTGTGAAAGGAACGTGAAGCGATGTCCCATTCCCTTCATGACGAAGTGGAATTCATTGTAGCTGAGATCGAGAGCTTTCAATGTTCCACTAATCTCTTGGAAGGCCTTTTCCGAGTACAGGTCAATGCGGTTGTGTGCCATATTGAGGTAAGCTAGTTTGCCTAGAGGTGAGAACTGCTGGCCATTTAAAGATTGACTGATGTAGTTGTAGGACAGATCTATGCATACCACGTTTTCCATGCCTCTAAAAGTACTTGCGTTCAGCCATGGGATGTTGTTTTGAGACAGGTCAAAAAACAGGCTTTTAGAGCAGATCTGCTTTTTAAAATGCCAGATGGAATAATAAAAAGGACAGTGATCTCCGACAGAGCCCTGCATGGTGTTTGGTACGGGGACTTCTCGGATTTGCAAGCTGTGATATTCATGGTCACGATGTTTCTCACGGGTTTGGTATTTCGATATGGCTTCGGAATTGCAGGTTGAGTAGCATGGACTGAAAGAGAGCATGTTTTGGGAAAGGCCCACCCTCCTTAATGTCCTCAGCTGGCTAATAGAATCAATGCTCATGGAGCAGATGAAGTTCATGCGTAGCTCCAGGGACTCGAGTCTTCGTAGTTTCATCAGAGGTGCGAGGCTTTGGCTTGACAGTTCCTTGAAGAATAACCCACTCAGGTACAACTCCCTTAAAGCCGTCATCTTTTCTATGGCTGGTGACAGAATCAATTCAGGAAAGGACTTCAGGGGTTCATAGTTATAAAGCAGACTGAGGGACACAACATGCTGGAGCTCTTCATAAAAGGTGCCGTTCTGTATGGCGTAGGCTAGAAAGTTGTCAGATAGATCTAGATCTCGGAGATTGTGCAATTGCATAAAGAGGTACCGAGGAATTGTACGAAGGGAGTTTCCTCGCAGACTTAGACCAATTAGAGAGTCTCTCTGATCCACGAATGCATCCGGATGCAGATGCAGAGATTGGTTGTTCGGGCATGGGAAACAGGGTTCAGAAGCATGGTCGCATCTTTGGCAGTTCCACCCCAGGTTAAGGTGTCGCAGATGTGTAAGATTCGCAAAGGACTCTTTGGTAATACGTTCGATCTTGTTCTCTCCCAAGTCTAGACTTTCTAGAGAAAGTGGAAGATGTTGGGGAACAGTGGTCACATTGTTGTAACTAAGGGTAAGGTTCAAAAGCTCAGGAAGATCTCGAAACACACGTGGGTCGATGAAGTAAGGCTGATAACACGGGTTGGCGTAGAAACAATTCTTGCTTAGAAGTAGTTGTTTTAGGAGCGGTGTACCGAGAGGTTTGACAATATGAAAGATGTTGTTAAATTCCAGTCCCAAGACCAACAGCTGTTTTGGCAGAATAGGGATGCTCTTCAGGCTATTCCCTGCTAACTGGAGGGAAGTTAGGTTTCTAAGTCCGACAAATGCTTCTGGTTCAACAATCAGGTTGCACGAAGGCCATCTCTGCTCCTTAAGCTGATCTGGTACACAGTTCCACATCAAGCTGAGGTGCTTGAGATTGGGTAAACCAGAAAACGCATCCCCTTTAATGTAGTGTATATGGTTTAGATTTAGGTTGAGTGATACAACAGCGAGGGATATGAACCTTGGGATTTTACCAAGACGTCTGTGCTGGCAGTCGATATTTATGTGTCCATCCTTGGAAGTGTGACTTTCACATGGATAGAATTGAGGATGCATAGTTGCAAAAAGATGAAACTGATTCAGTATGAGAATCAGATACACGTGTCCAAACATGGCCTAGACACACAAGAACAAAAACATTAGAGACAAATCTGTAATGCAAGTTAAGATGCATTTACTTTTTACTCTGGTATATTCACTAGAACTGTAAAGTACAGCACTTATTGGTTTGTTACTATGCAAAGTAAAAACATAATTAAATCATATACATATTCAAGCATTTAATTGCATATAAACAAATTTCCAGTATTTCTTCATATCACTCAATTCTGACTTTATATCACACAATTCTGACTTTATATCACTCGATTCTGACTTTA
This sequence comes from Pseudorasbora parva, assembly GCF_024679245.1. Taxonomy (NCBI): domain Eukaryota; kingdom Metazoa; phylum Chordata; class Actinopteri; order Cypriniformes; family Gobionidae; genus Pseudorasbora; species Pseudorasbora parva. Next base: position 1,159,303 of record NC_090184.1, read on the forward strand.
TATCACTCGATTCTGACTTTATATCACTCGATTCTGACTTTATATCACTCGATTCTGACTTTATATCACACAATTCTGACTTTATATCTCGCAATTCTGACTTTATATCTCTCAATTCTGACTTTATATCTCTCAATTCTGACTTTATATCTGTCAATTCTGACTTTATATCACTCGATTCTGACTTTATATCACTCGATTCTGACTTTATATCACACAATTCTGACTTTATATCTGTCAATTCTGACTTTATATCTGTCAATTCTGACTTTATATCTGTCAATTCTGACTTTATATCTGTCAATTCTGACTTTATATCTCTCAATTCTGACTTTATATCACTCGATTCTGACTTTATATCTGTCAATTCTGACTTTATATCTGTCAATTCTGACTTTATATCTGTCAATTCTGACTTTATATCTCTCAATTCTGACTTTATATCACTCGATTCTGACTTTATATCACACAGTTCTGACTTTATATCACACAATTCTGACTTTATATCACACAATTCTGACTTTATATCACACAATTCTGACTTTATATCTGTCAATTCTGACTTTATATCACTCGATTCTGACTTTATATCACACAATTCTGACTTTATATCACACAATTCTGACTTTACATCTCTCGATTCTGACTATATATCACTCGATTCTGACTTTATATCACTCGATTCTGACTTTATATCACACGATTCTGACTTTATATCTGTCAATTCTGACTTTATATCTGTCAATTCTGACTTTATATCTCTCAATTCTGACTTTATATCACGCAATTCTGACTTTATATCACGCAATTCTGACTTTATATCACACAATTCTGACTTTATATCTGTCAATTCTGACTTTATATCACGCAATTCTGACTTTATATCTCACAATTCTGACTTTATATCTGTCAATTCTGACTTTATATCTCCCAATTCTGACTTTATATCTGTCAATTCTGACTTTATATCTGTCAATTCTGACTTTATATCTGTCAATTCTGACTTTATATCACGCAATTCTGACTTTATATCACTCAATTCTGACTTTATATCTCTCAATTCTGACTTCATATCTCACAATTCTGACTTTATATCTCACAATTCTGACTTTATATCTCTCAATTCTGACTTCATATCTCACAATTCTGACTTTATATCTCACAATTCTGACTTTATATCTCACAATTCTGACTTTATATCTCACAATTCTGACTTTATATCTCTCAATTCTGACTTTATATCACACAATTCTGACTTTATATCTCACAATTCTGACTTTATATCTCTCAAATCTGACTTTATATCTCACAATTCTGACTTTATATCTCACAATTCTGACTTTATATCACTCAATTCTGACTTTATATCACTCAATTCTGACTTTATATCACTCAATTCTGACTTTATATCTCACAATTCTGACTTTATATCACTCAATTCTGACTTTATATCACTCAATCCTGACTTTATATCTCTCAATTCCGACTTTATATCTCTCAATTCCGACTTTATATCTGTCAATTCTGACTTTATATCTGTCAATTCTGACTTTATATCTGTCAATTCTGACTTTATATCTCGCAGTTCTGACTTTATATCTCACAATTCTGACTTTATATCTGTCAATTCTGACTTTATATCTGTCAATTCTGACTTTATTTCTCTCAATTCTGACTTTATATCTCACAATTCTGACTTTATATCACTCAATTCTGACTTTATATCACTCAATCCTGACTTTATATCTCTCAATTCCGACTTTATATCTCTCAATTCCGACTTTATATCTGTCAATTCTGACTTTATATCTGTCAATTCTGACTTTATATCTGTCAATTCTGACTTTATATCTCGCAGTTCTGACTTTATATCTCACAATTCTGACTTTATATCTGTCAATTCTGACTTTATATCTGTCAATTCTGACTTTATTTCTCTCAATTCTGACTTTATATCTCGCAGTTCTGACTTTATATCACTAAATTCTGACTTTATATCACGCAATTCTGACTTTATATCTCGCAATTCTGACTTTATATCTCTCAATTCTGACTTTATATCACGCAATTCTGACTTTATATCACGCAATTCTGACTTTATATCACTCAATTCTGACTTTATATCTCTCAATTCTGACTTTATATCTGTCAATTCTGACTTTATATCTGTCAATTCTGACTTTATTTCTCTCAATTCTGACTTTATATCTCGCAGTTCTGACTTTATATCACTAAATTCTGACTTTATATCACGCAATTCTGACTTTATATCTCGCAATTCTGACTATATATCTCGCAATTCTGACTTTATATCTCGCAATTCTGACTTTATATCACTCAATTCTGACTTTATTTCTCTAAATTCTGACTTTATTTCTCTCAATTCTGACTTTATTTCTCTCAATTCTGACTTTATTTCTCTCAATTCTGACTTTATATCTCTCAATTCCGACTTTATATCTCTCAATTCCGACTTTATATCTGTCAATTCTGACTTTATATCTGTCAATTCTGACTTTATATCTGTCAATTCTGACTTTATATCTCGCAGTTCTGACTTTATATCTCACAATTCTGACTTTATATCTGTCAATTCTGACTTTATATCTGTCAATTCTGACTTTATTTCTCTCAATTCTGACTTTATATCTCGCAGTTCTGACTTTATATCACTAAATTCTGACTTTATATCACGCAATTCTGACTTTATATCTCGCAATTCTGACTTTATATCTCTCAATTCTGACTTTATATCACGCAATTCTGACTTTATATCACGCAATTCTGACTTTATATCACTCAATTCTGACTTTATATCTCTCAATTCTGACTTTATATCTGTCAATTCTGACTTTATATCTGTCAATTCTGACTTTATTTCTCTCAATTCTGACTTTATATCTCGCAGTTCTGACTTTATATCACTAAATTCTGACTTTATATCACGCAATTCTGACTTTATATCTCGCAATTCTGACTTTATATCTCGCAATTCTGACTTTATATCACTCAATTCTGACTTTATTTCTCTCAATTCTGACTTTATTTCTCTCAATTCTGACTTTATTTCTCTCAATTCTGACTTTATTTCTCTCAATTCTGACTTTATATCTCACAATTCTGACTTTATATCACACAATTCTGACTTTATATCACACAATTCTGACTTTATATCACACAATTCTGACTTTATATCACACAATTCTGACTTTATATCTTGCAATTCTGATGACTTTTCTCAGAATTGAGAGATAAGTCGCAATGACATTTAATTTTTTATGAAAACAAGCTGTCAAGATAAACCTTCTCCGTCACTTGAAACATATTTAAAACAGAAAATCACTTACCAGTGGGTTGCAATCCAAATCTCTCAACTCCACAACACATTCACACAGGGAAGCAAAGAAAGCAGAAGCCCTGGGTCTGAGTGTGGGTCTGTTAAAAGCGTTCACCTTTTCATGGAAGTGAAAGAAAGGTCTGCAGTAACTGACAGTCAATCACACGCAGTCGGGGAACAGATGTTCAGAAGTGGCAAAGCATGTGATGGAAGTAATATTAGTTATTCTTGGTTTAAAAATAGCTACTGAAAATAAGAGATGGAGTTCGTAACAAACAGTCAGGGAGTAGAAAGTACTGGGCTGCCAGGGCTATAGTCCATTAATATTTGCATTTGAGCTGTTATCTAGCTCTAAACTGATATTGATGACGCATACACACCACACTTTTGAACAAATGAATATAAAGTTATTCCGTGTCGACTCAACCAGATTTCAAATTGTAGATTTTGTTAATAATTTTTTCTGTAGAAAGACAAACATAAATAGTGATGAAATATTAAAATTTTAAATATCAGAAATGTATATACAGTCTTGTTCAAAATAATAGCAGTACAATGTGACTAACCAGAATAATCAAGGTTTTTAGTATATTTTTTATTGCTACGTGGCAAACAAGTTACCAGTAGGTTCAGTAGATTCTCAGAAAACAAATGAGACCCAGCATTCATGATATGCACGCTCTTAAGGCTGTGCAATTGGGCAATTAGTTGAAAGGGGTGTGTTCAAAAAAATAGCAGTGTCTACCTTTGACTGTACAAACTCAAAACTATTTTGTACAAACATTTTTTTTTCCTGGGATTTAGCAATCCTGTGAATCACTAAACTAATATTTAGTTGTATGACCACAGTTTTTTAAAACTGCTTGACATCTGTGTGGCATGGAGTCAACCAACTTGTGGCACCTCTCAGCTGTTATTCCACTCCATGATTCTTTAACAACATTCCACAATTCATTCACATTTCTTGGTTTTGCTTCAGAAACAGCATTTTTGATATCACCCCACAAGTTCTCAATTGGATTAAGGTCTGGAGATTGGGCTGGCCACTCCATAACATTAATTTTGTTGGTTTGGAACCAAGACTTTGCCCGTTTACTAGTGTGTTTTGGGTCATTGTCTTGTTGAAACAACCGTTTCAAGGGCATGTCCTCTTCAGCATAGGGCAACATGACCTCTTCAAGTATTTTAACATATGCAAACTGATCCATGATCCCTGGTATGCGATAAATAGGCCCAACACCATAGTAGGAGAAACATGCCCATATCATGATGCTTGCACCTCCATGCTTCACTGTCTTCACTGTGTACTGTGGCTTGAATTCAGAGTTTGGGGGTCGTCTCACAAACTGCCTGTGGCCCTTGGACCCAAAAAGAACAATTTTACTCTCATCAGTCCACAAAATGTTCCTCCATTTCTCTTTAGGCCAGTTGATGTGTTCTTTGGCAAATTGTAACCTCTTCTGCACATGCCTTTTTTTTAACAGAGGGACTTTGCGGGGGATTCTTGAAAATAGATTAGCTTCACACAGACGTCTTCTAACTGTCACAGTACTTACAGGTAACTCCAGACTGTCTTTGATCATCCTGGAGGTGATCATTGGCTGAGCCTTTGCCATTCTGGTTATTCTTCTATCCATTTTGATGGTTGTCTTCCGTTTTCTTCCACGTCTCTCTGGTTTTGCTCTCCATTTTAAGGCATTGGAGATCATTTTAGCTGAACAGCCTATCATTTTTTGCACCTCTTTATAGGTTTTCCCCTCTCTAATCAACTTTTTAATCAAAGTACGCTGTTCTTCTGAACAATGTCTTGAACGACCCATTTTCCTCAGCTTTCAAATGCATGTTCAACAAGTGTTGACTTCATCCTTAAATAGGGGCCACCTGATTCACACCTGTTTCTTCACAAAATTGATGACCTCAGTGATTGAATGCCACACTGCTATTTTTTTGAACACACCCCTTTCAACTAATTCAACTAATTGCCCAATTGCACAGCCTTAAGAGCGTGCATATCATGAATGCTGGGTCTCGTTTGTTTTCTGAGAATCTACTGAACCTACTGGTAACTTGTTTGCCACGTAGCAATAAAAAATATACTAAAAACCTTGATTATTCTGGTTAGTCAGATTGTACTGCTATTATTTTGAACAAGACTGTATTTATTATTGAGTAATCCAGTTTTGTAGCGGAAGGTCAAAAGGACAATGTTCACCTGAGATCTGGAGCCAAACTACAGGAGTGTACAAACGACTTTCAGAGATTAGCAGATCTATTAGTGAAATCTGTTGACTTTATCAATCTGTGTTTCATTATATGCCAACGTTGAGCGCTCAAACATGGGGAAAAGCACTTCTGCTGTGTTTTTTGTCTCAAGTTTGCATGCCTCTAACTCCAGAATTATTAAGATGTGATAATATCCTTTTAGATTCGTTGTCTTTACAAACTTTCCTTTTTGATTCTTCATTTTAAAGACCCTTGATGGTTCAATCCCAGAGATTTGGAGATCTTAAAGTGGTTCCATGAGAAAACCAGTGAGTTCAGTAGTCGACAAATGTGACCAAATGTGGGTCAGTTTGAACACAACTGATACTCTTTATAATTAAAGAGGAATATCTGAAGAACAAATAAATGTTAAAACTAGAAATGTATCACCTCAACTGCATAGAACAGCCCTGTCTGAGAGCCATAATTATTGTTTTTCAAGGTTTTGACCAGAGAAATTGACCAGTTTACTGATGGAGCTGCATTGAGGCTCTGGGAGTGAACCATCGAGGGTCTTTAAAATGAAGAAACCAAAAGGACAGTTTGTTGAAAACCAGAATCTAAAAGGATATTAAGATATCTTTAATACTTCTAGAGTTGCAGGCTCGCAAACTTGAGGAAATAAAACACAAGAAGTGCTTTTTCCCCATGTTTGAGCGCTCACCGTTGGCATATAATGACACACAGATTGATAAAGTCAACAGATTTCACTAATAGATCTGCTAATCTCTGTGTGAGAATAAAATAATGAAGCTGCCATCTTTATAAAGTCATTTTTACACTCCTGTAGTTTGGCTCCAGATCTCATTGTTCTCATTGTCATTTTGACCCTCCTCTACAAACAGTGGATTAGTCAGTCAATATACATCCATGAATGCCATTTTGGCTTTAATCACTATTTATGTTTGTCTTTCTATAGAAAACAAAATATTAACAAAATCAAAAATTTGAGCCGGGGAAGTTTCCTAAATTTGGATGATTTGACTCAGAATGACCCAATATTGTGAAAAGAGAGCAGAAGGGGTGAGGTTTGGACCACGTAATGGAAAAAGCTTAAAATCAGCCTTACAGAAAGTCACTCAGAGCATTTTATTGAAAATAATGCCGTTTAGTACATATCCCAGAAAGCAACCATATTACAAAAAAACAGAACTTCAGAAAATGAGCTTCGCACAAATACAATTTGCCAAAACCTGAAAAATAAACCCATTTTAAAGAGCAGTAAGAATTGTCAGTGTAAATTAGATTGGATTATTTAAAACACACTTATGGCACCGTATCATTTCAATTTCTTCAAATATCACACAATATACCAGTGAACATCATCAAGTGCTTTTGCTTCAAATAGATGCAGATTCTGAATCAATTCAAGAGAAAAGCACCAATATAATGCCTTAATATGACAATGCAGCGGTTTTCAATGAACAAAGGGGCAAGAGCTGATTATGCAGAGGAAGTGACATCACAGAGAAAGGTGTTGGGTAACCCAGAGAGCGGCGTTTACGAACCCATCCGATTCTGCGTCAACTTTGGACAAAGCGTGATTATTTCCTGGATACCACAGCAATCTGTGGACATATGAGCCAATAATCAGAGAAACGATTAGAATGAACCGCTAGAATTATAATCATAAATCCCTTAATAATACATGAACAAATACAGACAGCGAACTACTGTATTTATTACGGTATTTTATTATCTGACATGCATTTGACAGTAAAGGTCCTTTCACACCGGACGCGTAACGAAAAAGCAAATATTTCGCATGCGAATATTTCGCGTCAAAACCATTCACATCAGCTGCGACACAAATTTGCGACGTTTCAGAGCTCCAACATCCAAAACATTCACAGAGACAGCTGAGAAAACACGGACACTTCCTCATTCAGTGAAGACGAGCTTTTCATTTTATTTAAAGGACCGAGAAGAAGGTTTTGGGAGCAGCCAGTCTTAAAGAACAGAGTCTGAAGGGGAGGATGCTAATCTCTACAGGAGCTAAAGCTTCATCATGACCGCTTCTGCACTTACTTTCTAAAGTCTGTGGGACAACTTGAGGAGCTCATCCTGAGACGGCAGAGCATCTGACGAGACTAACACACACTTCAGGAACCAATCGAGCCGCAGCAGATGTTTCCAGTCGAGTCACAATGTGAACATTTCAGTGCCACAGACGTACTGATGGCAACACGCTCACTTTCTATAATCGCAGACACAAGGTTTAGAAAAAAATCAACTATTTATAAAAGGTAATAACATAAGTTATTATACTAACTTATAAGTTAAGTTATTGCTGTCTGTATCATGCAGTGGGCAAACACAGCTGCAGCTGTACAGCTTACGGTTGTAATCTCATGAGAAATGCAGTGCCTGGCAAAGGTTAAAGTTGACTGAATAGCTTGTGACATCAACTGGACATTTTGTCACCTTTGCTTCCTTGTATGTGATTGGTTAAAGCCGTTTTTGTCGCCGCTAGAGTAAAAAAAAAAATCGACATCGAAACGAAAAAAATAAATGTCGTTTTTTCGCCTCAGCACATTCGCGTTCGGTGTGGAAGCGCTCATTACACACACAGCTGATGGAAAGAAAAAAACATCGCACGAACAGGCATGTGATTGGCTAAGGACAAAAAAGCAGGAAAATATACCATATTTTATAATATAGACCAACCCCACCCCCCGCCGCGCCGCACAAACTGGTGGCGGATCAATACGGACAGTAAAGCAGGACCCATAACAACTTATTTGAACAAAAAAATACATTTTATTGTAATAACTTTTTTGTACAGTATGAAAAATAACTTATTATTTGGTGGATGCATTTTTACCCAATTTAAATAGCTAAATGTGCAAGATGCACATTTTCATGTCAAAAGAGGGCCTCAATTTTTCTATGACTCTTTAGCCTTTGTAGAAAGCTTTTTTAGAGCCTCTACACGTTTCTTTTGGAATTTGCGCCTGGCATGATAAATTAATCTATAATGACGAAATGGGGGTGCAATTCACATTTATTCCACAAGGTGGCGATGTCTGACACACAATGATGAAGTGACGTTTCACTCATAGTTACCTCTGACAGAAAACGAAACAATAATAATTATAATCTGCAAAACTTGAAATCACTCAGTGATTTACTGCAGAGAGCAAGTACTAAACACAATCATATGTTAGTGTCACTGTCTCTTGATGATGGATGTGGTCAAGAAGCTGTCAGTGAGCAAAATATTGATTTTGAAGACGTTGAAAATGAGTTGGAGAATATGCGTGAGATGGCGAATATGAGGCAGATGCTGAATATACTGGTAAACGAGCTCTGACGAGGTCATGATGATGGTATTAAACATCTGCTCAAACTGAACCCTTCCAAGCTCCAAAAGGTAAAGAAATAGGTTTTATTTTATTCTTCTGTAGCTGTTACTCTAACATCAGGAGTTTTATATATTATCGCGACAGGTAGAGGTCTAACGTTATCCATGTTAAATAAGTTATAGAACCGGGTCCCCAATATGTAAGAATGTTTGGCGAAACAGTCATGCATTTAAGGGTTAAGTTATCGAATGGCTTCAGATGACTTTGTCACCCAAACTGACGTGAAAAAAGCGGGGGGCGCCGAAAAGCGCGCTGTTTGCATATATAGCTAGTGCTAGCAAATACAAGTAATGTTAGCTGTCAAGTTAATGTTAAATGCAGCTTAAACATCCTGCCATAGTGGAAAATCAATCAAAATCGATCATCTAATCAATCGACAACAAAGTCAAATTAGTAACTTATAGGTTATATATAGACACAAGCAATAGTATACCCAGATCATCCGATCCGGCGATGTTCTTGTCACGATACAGTCCTTGTTGCCCATCCCGCGATCGTGGTTTCGACCCGGGTTACCATGGTGACGGCTGTAAGATGACGGTCAAACCACCAATTCCCCCCCCCCCGCCCCCGCCCCCGCCATTTTTTTTTTACAGATCTGCATGATTTACGTAGGTCACATTTTCAGGTCGGAAAATCCGGAATTCCGGATTAATCCGGAAAAATCACATCCCTGCACGAATTATTTGCACGCCAAAATCGGGTCCAGTGTGAAAGGGCCTTAATATTATTTATTTTTCTTAGGCTGCGTTCACACTTGTCATGTTTGGTTGGATTAAAACAAACCCTGGCGCGATTGCTCGTTTAGTGCGGTTCATTTGAACACGTGAACACTGCCATCTGAACCCTGGAGCGCACCAAACAAGCGGACCATATAAAGATGGGTCTCGGTCCGCTTCCCAACAAACTCTGGTGCGGTTCGATTGATATATGAACGCCACACGGACCAAAGACATGTGAACGAAGCAAAAACCGGCCGTTAGAGGCCAAACGTGAAACAACGAGGAAGTGCCTCATTAATATTTGGTCCGACGAGCATGCTTCAAAAATGCTACAAAAAACGCACAAAAAGCAAACCTGGCTCTTCTCATCAAAGGACCTGCAGTGTTGCTCATGTGACGGTACAGACGACAGAACGGCCGTCTCTTTTCTGCACAACGGAGGGAATCCTGGAGCTGTTTCCAATGTTTTGAACATTTTATGAGCTCTTCATGAGTTCTCAGCGGGTAAATAATGCCACATGTACACGCATTAAATGATGGCGTTTAATCAGCACACAGCATTGTTCTGAATGTTCGGTAAGCAGCTCCTACGTCATATAAGCCGACCAGTTCGCTAACTTTAGGGTCGCTGTTATAAATGCCAGTGTGAACGCTAAGCGGACCAGGACTATATGTTCTGTTTTTGTTTTTTGGTCCGGACCAAACGAACCGAACTACAAGTGTGAACGCACCCTTAAGCATTAAAGAACTTCAAATCTAACACCACAAACGGAAAAGGGTATTTTAGTTTTACAATACTGTATAAAAACAGTGCAACAAATAAATCTAGGAATATAAAAAATGATGTATTAATCAATCTCTAAACAAACCAAGCGAAAAACAAGCAACCATCTAGGCATACTATTTGTAATAGGAGCGTATTATTATTACATAGAGACGCTGAATCTACTTTAGGCTACAACAGTAGCCTAATATATTCTGTCTATTTCTGTACGTTTAATTTGTAACAGCACAACTTCCTGTGTTTGCAATGCATTCTGGGCAGCGAAGAAGAACCGTGCAGTGGTTAGCTAAAGTTAGCGGTCGTCATAATAACTAACGTTAGGTCTTGTTTATGAATTACGCTATCGGATCGAGTATTTTTCAAGTACTCGTCGATACCGATGCCACAATTTGTTGTGGTATCGTTAATATTTGTGATACTCGTATCGGAATAACTCTAGAAAGGATCCCCAAAGGAAAGCCCGTCTGTGGCCGTACTCACCTCACTGGAACCTGCAGCGCTTTCAGGGCTCTGTAGTACTCAATGCCCTGCTTACTGGGAACACGCTTATCATCTTCACCCAACATCAGAAGAACTGGGGCTTTTACCTGAGGAACAAAGGTGAACACATTTATCAGTTTAGCTTTAAAACTTTCAAATAACACGCATATTTTTAGAAATAAGATGCAAAAATAACTCACTGGACAAACTCAAATTTAATTCCAATGAATTTGTGCCCACAGCCTAAACACAGCCACTCTTCTACATAATGGTAACCCCAAAATTACAGAAACTCCTCAATGTCTAACATAACTGAACATTAAACACTAACACAAACTAACAACATCTTTCCCTTTACTGAAAAACACATAAAATAACACTTTAATCCCTGAATTTACTCTCCTAATGTAGGCCCTCGCAAAGCATGCTGGGAACTACAGATCCACTGCCCAGTTAGTTATGTCAGCACAAATATTTCATGTAGTTTTAACACAAAATAATTAAGTAAACTTCAGTGATTGAACACAATTCAATTAGGTGGAGACAACATTAGATATGTTTAAGTAAAGTGGACAGAATTTTACCCTCTTGAGCCAGAAAAACCAGTGGCCTGTTCCTCAAAGCTGGTTTCAGTTATCCAGGTAAGTTCGAGATTAGTTTGAGCAAACTCTGTTTTTTTGGGCTCTAGAAGGTGGACTGGTTTTTAGCGGTGTTCATCACCACACAGCATTTATTCTGGGTTAAGGCCCTTTCACACTGGACACGATTTTAGAGTGCGAATAATTCGCGCAATGGTTTGATTTTTTGATCAGCTGTGTGTGTAGAGCGCTTCCACACTGAACGCGAATGTGCTGCGGCGGAAAAACACCATTTATTTTTTCGTTTCGATGCCGATTTTTTTTTATTCTAGCGGCGACAAAAACGGCTTCAACCAATCACATACAAGGAAACGAAATGTCCAGTTGATGTCACGAGCTATTCACTCAACTTTAACCTTCGCCCGGTGTGGCGCTTCTCATGAGATTACAGCTGTAGGTCTAGTTAAAGCTGAGTTTGCTACAGACAGCAATAACTTACTTAACCTTTTATAAATTGTTGACTTTTTTCTAAACATTGTGTCCGTGATTATGGAAAGTGAGCGTGTTGCCATCAGTACGTCTGTGGCACTGAAATGTTCACATTGTGACTCGACTGGAAACATCTGCTGCGGCTCGATTGGTTCCTGAAGTGTGTGTTAGTCTCGTCAGATGCTCTGCCGTCTCAGGATGAGCTCCTCAAGTTGTCCCACAGACTTTGGAAAGTAAGTGCAGAAGCGGTCATGATGAAGCTTTAGCTCCTGTAGAGATTAGCATCCTCCCCTTCAGACTCTGTTCTTTAAGACTGGCTGCTCCCAAAACCTTCCTCTCGGTCCTTTAAATAAAATGAAAAGCTCGTCTTCACTGAATGAGGAAGTGTCCGTGTTTTCTCAGCTGTCTCTGTGAATGTTTTGGATGTTGGAGCTCTGAAACGTAGCAAATTCGTGTCACCGCTGATGTGAATGATTTTGACATGAAATATTTGCATGTTTATATTTTGACATTATATTCGCTTATTCGTTTCGCTTTTTCGTTATGCATCCGGTGTGAAAGGGCCTTTAGAGATCGCAAACCCAAACTGGACCAATCAGCTGCAAGTAAAGATGCAATAAAGCCACACCCCCTGTATCTCTCGTCAAAACTTTAGAAATGTTATTTTGCATCTTTTGGTGCTAATTATTAATTATATGAATTATAATCCCTTTGAATTCATATAATATGTTCATATAAATATTATATTAATTGACAAGTAGCCAAACAGCGTGTATTAATTTGAGCTCTTTGTGAAACTATAATTATTACGCATATTTCTTTGATTCACATCATGCATTGACATAGTCAGATCATCTTTCATCTGCCTTCTCAAACTAAAGTGTTTATTTCTGCCTTGTAAACTCATTTTATTTCATGATAATTTTCAGAACGATCTCTCAATCTTCAGAAGAGAGGTGTCCTCAACGGACGCTGTGATTGGCTGTTTGCTGCACGTGTCACTTTCAGGTGCTTCAGAGTTATTTGCTAACTCTGGGTTAAACCTGAGTTGACAGAGAAAGTTTGAGAAACAGTCGAACTTGATCTAAACCAGGTTGGATTTATCTGGATTTGTCAACTCTAAACCTGCTCTGAAACTCAGAGTTTGTTCAGCTTTATGCAACGTTAAGAAGTTAAAAAAAAAATATAGCTGCAAGCAGCAATTATCAGGCCCAAGCACAACAGAATCCATTTCATGTTTTGTTAAATTACAGTGCCACCAATTGGCGCAGTCCCACCTCTTTCTGTGTAGTGTCCCCTTACATACACATGTCAAATTTGGTAAAAATATCTTTCATTTATGAGTTATAGACATTTGTATTGATGAGCATATAAAAAAATAACCCAAAACGAGTTTTGCCACTTACTATCAAAATTTTGACATTTAGCCATTAGCATGTAGTCAACCCGCTGTGATTTTGATTTTCCTACAGTGGTTTGGTTTCGATCAGACGGTGTTAAAGATATTCGCAACAACGTTGAACACACCATAAGGCGAAACCTAGCATGTTTGGAACTGGCAAGGATCCAGGAATTTAAGGACATGACTCCCGTAAAATAATTAATAAAATAAATAAGCATGTGAATATCTGATTTTACCACTAGGTGGCACTGGCTCAAAACTTCTCAGGCTAATTCATGGCATCGAGCCGATGACTCATACTGAGTTTTGTAATGATGCGCTAATGTGTTCATAAAATACAGCATTTTACTACAAAATTATACTATAAAACTACAAAATGGCCGACGCCCAAAATGGTATCATTCAACTCAACATGCCGCCCCGAATCTCACGAGAGATTTTTTTGTATCTCCGGAGCAGTAGGTGGCACTGTGCCGAAACGCTGCAGGTAGGCATGTGCCGATATCAATTTTTCATGCTGCGATTAATTGATGACGTTTTATCACGATATACGATTTTATCACAATATTTAAATAAGTTGCAAAAAAAAAAGTGTTGCCATAGCATAACAGCTTTAAGAACTATTTTTGTAAGAACAAAAATAACTGAATGTTTAAATACAATAATGCACCAAAAATATATACAGATCTGGAAAAAATTAAGAGACCCATCATTGAGAAATCAGTGTTATGTGGTCTCTTGATTTTTTTCAGAGCTGTAAAAGTACAATTTCAAACAGATTAAAGTGCAAAAGAATTAGGCTATGAACAACAGGTACGCTTACAAATTACAATAAGGTCTCATTATTTAATGCATTAACTAAGATTGAGCAATAGCTACATTTGGTACAGAAAGTATAATGTTTTTATTAATGTTAGTTAAGAAATACTGATCATTGTTAGTTTCATCTTAGGTCCATTAAAAGTTATTTTGATTTTGATTTTAATGTTATTAAAAAGTAACTAAGAAATTGACATAGAATGATTAATTCTTTATAAGTATTTTTCATTGTCAGTTTGGTAATAATGAATTAACATGTTAACTAATGAAGTCGTATCTCAAAGTTATACTGAACAATAACAAATAATTAGAACAGTTCTAATTATTAGGGTTGTAGTCCAGATTAAAACATAAAAATGTTTAAATTTGAAAATAAATAGCCTATTAAGTCTTTAAGTATTAAGTATTTGGTGCTGTGATGAACAACATTGAGATTACAAAAACGAATGGCTGTTTTAAAAACTACACGCGGTTTTTGTTTGTTTGCTGGTTTCCGGGGTAACCGCTGCATTCTGCAGTTCATCAGCGCCCTCTGCTGTCACTGAGCGGCACTTCAGCAGCGCGTCTCCTTCACCGGTTCAGTCATGTGCAAACGCACGTTGGGCTTGTTTATATCTGAGCGCGTGTCCCTTTGACGCAGAATACAGCGGTGTTGAGCATTTATACGGTTGATAACCTGTACTAAGTTTGGTCAGAATATGATAAAGCGTTGCGGAGATACAGCCTCACGCTCATTTTGGCAGGCACTTTGTCGAATTCGTTCGTGCGTTATTCGAGAACAGTTTTACGAATCAACCTGAATTCCATAACGTTTTGTCTGCGTGGTCTGAAGATGATCTGGTTAAATCTTTATGAGAATCTGAGTAACGGCAGAGGAGGAGTTCGAGGTTGTTTCACTAGTTTTTTCAGAAAATTCAAAATGGCGTGAAAATTTTAATCATTGATATGGTGGAAATGGATAACTGTTCCACCATTTTGAACATGCTGGAAGAAAATAACCAATCGTCCTGAGCCAAGGAATCAGAGGAAAAAAGAGTTTTGTTTCTATCACTTACGGATCAAGAGTTATTAGCATTAATGTAAGTGCAACATTGGACAGTTGGTGGCGCTAGAGGAACTGAGACTCCAAATTTGCACTGGTGACATTTCAGATTGTCCTCTATGTGTGCGCCAAATTTCACAACTTTCCTGCAAGTGGTTTCATGGGCTGCCATAGACTCAGACGCGGAAGAAGAAGAAGAATAAAAGGAATGCCAAGGATTCCAACAGGAGCTTACACACCGTCAGTGCTCGGCCCCTAATAAACATGCCATACGCTCACCTTGCTCACGTGTTTTATGGGGGACTTGTTCAACATTTGCTCCAGAGTAGCAGGTTCAGTTTGAATATCTGTGTTATATTCATATCCAGCTTCCACCATACACCTGAACACAAACACACCCAGAATCATCAGGTCAATATCACAGTACATTAGCCTTATTTCAATCAAAAGAAAGAAAAAAAAATACATTTAGGAAAAAAAAAAAAAATAATAATATTAACTGTATTGCAATAAAGGTTCTTAGTTGTGTTGGCGTCTCCTCCAACAGGTCTGAGGTCAAACCCTCCATCAGGAGTCAGGCTCTCTAAGCCCCGCCTCTCTGAGGGCTGCTCTGCTGTGATTGGTCAGAAAGCAAGCGCTCGTTATCCTATCTGAATCTCAGCTCTTGACACACAGTGATAGGAACAGTAACGATGGCGTGGGTTTAAGCGTCTCAATATCAGCAGAAAACAGAAAACTCCACCAACCAACGCTTATGCTAATTAACTACAGTGAGTGAGGGTGGGGCTGAGAGCCGCTGCTCAGCCAATCAGGACCAGAGGCGAGTGTTATGCTAATTAACTACAGTGAGTGAGGGCGGGGTTGAGAGCCACTGCTCAGCCAATCAGGACCAGAGGCGAGCGTTATGCTAATTAACTACAGTGAGTGAGGGCGGGGCTGAGAGCCGCTGCTCAGCCAATCAGGACCAGAGGCGAGCGTTATGCTAATTAACTACAGTGAGTGAGGGCGGGGCTAAGAGACGCTGCTCAGCCAATCAGGACCAGAGGCGAGTGTTATGCTAATTAACTACAGTGAGTGAGGGTGGGGCTAAGAGCCGCTGCTCAGCCAATCAGGACCAGAAGCGGGCATTAACAACAGTTAGTGAGGGCGGGGCTAAGAGACACTGCACAGCCAATCAGGACCAGAGGCGGGCAATAACAACAGTTAGTTAGGGCGAGGCTAAGAGACACTGCACAGCCAATCAGGACCAGAGGCGGGCATTAACTACAGTGAGTGAGGGCGGGGCTAAGAGACACTGCACAGCCAATCAGGACCAGAGGCGGGCATTAACAACAGTTAGTGAGGGCGGGGCTAAGAGACACTGTTCAGCCAATCAGGACGAGAGGCGGACAATATGCTATTTAGTTACAAACCCACTGTCAGAATTATTGATGACTCGTTTCAGTTCAGGATCGATTCTTTCTTTTAGGAGGCAATGACTGACAACAATTGCAGCGCTTTTACATAAACACATTAAATCTGATCTGAACTCGAAGGTTGACGTCACTTTACCAGTCTGGAATGTCTGTGCTGCCGATCATGGAGGCCAGATTCGTGACGGGATTTCGTGCCACACACGCCTTGTAAAACTCAGGATACTGTCCAATCAGATGACAAGCCAGGAATCCACCGTGAGAGCCTCCCATCACAGCGATCTTCTGCTCGTCGAACTCACCTCGCTTCAAAACACCATCCACCGCCAGCTGTTTACAGTTACACAGCACATTAAACACACAGGTACAGACTGAAGTATAGTCACAACTCACATGCTGCATTATTCCAGCAGGGCCTACAAACTTCAGAACTTCTGAAAATCCAACAACCAAAATAAATGTACTAACTTGCGAACATGTCATATATTTGGTTATGATCGTGGGACCAGGAGCTCAGTGAGCGCTAGTGTTTACCTGCACGTCTCTTACGTCCTGTGTGCCGATGTTTCCTGGTAAGGAGTAGATGTTATCCTGACCAAACCCAAGTGAGCCTCTGTAATTCACTACGACAGGAAAAACACATAAAATATATAAAATCGGCATCGGCCGATATGAAAAAAATGTGCCGATATGCCTTGCCAATATGATAGCATGTTGATATGTACCTGCGATAACTCGCATTGAGGTCATTCTTGAAGTGAAAACAAGCAAATACATTGCATGTACAGTGATTTATATGAACAGTTTTTAAATTCTGCCTTGAATTTGTGAATGCGCGTGCAGCAGAGTTGCCAGGTTTTTAAAACAAAACTAGCCCAAAACAAGCCCAAAACGAGTCCAAAACAAACCCAAAACTAGCCCAAAACTAGCCCACAACTAGCCCACAACTAGCCCACAACTAGCCCACAACTAGCCCAAAACAAGCCCACAACTAGCCCAAAACGAGCCCACAACGAGCCCAAAACGAGCCCACAACTAGCCCACAACTAGCCCAAAACAAGCCCACAACTAGCCCAAAACAAGCCCACAACTAGCCCAAAACAAGCCCAAAACTAGCCCACATCTAGCCCAAAACAAGCCCACAACTAGCCCAAAACAAGCCCACAACTAGCCCAAAACGAGCCCACAACGAGCCCAAAACGAGCCCACAACTAGCCCAAAACTAGCCCAAAACAAGCCCACAACTAGCCCAAAACAAGCCCACAACTAGCCCAAAACAAGCCCACAACTAGCCCACATCTAGCCCACAACTAGCCCAAAACAAGCCCACAACTAGCCCAAAACAAGCCCACAACTAGCCCAAAACGAGCCCACAACGAGCCCAAAACGAGCCCACAACTAGCCCAAAACTAGCCCAAAACAAGCCCACAACTAGCCCAAAACAAGCCCACAACTAGCCCAAAACAAGCCCACAACTAGCCCACAACTAGCCCAAAACGAACCCAAAACAAGCCCACAACTAGCCCAAAACGAGCCCAAAGCGAGCCCAAAACGAGCCCACAACTAGCCCAAAACAAGCCCACAACGAGCCCACAACGAACCCAAAACAAGCCCACAACTAGCCCAAAACGAACCCAAAACAAGCCCACAACTAGCCCAAAACAAGCCCACAACTAGCCCAAAACGAACCCAAAACAAGCCCACAACTAGCCCAAAACGAACCCAAAACAAGCCCACAACTAGCCCAAAACGAACCCAAAACAAGCCCACAACTAGCCCAAAACAAGCCCAAAACGAACCCAAAACAAGCCCACAACTAGCCCAAAACGAACCCAAAACAAGCCCACAACTAGCCCAAAACGAACCCAAAACAAGCCCACAACTAGCCCAAAACAAGCCCACAACTAGCCCAAAACGAGCCCACAACTAGCCCACAACTAGCCCAAAACGAGCCCACAACTAGCCCAAAACGAGCCCACAACTAGCCCACAACTAGCCCAAAACGAGCCCAAAACGAGCCCACAACTAGCCCAAAACGAGCCCACAACTAGCCCACAACCAGCCCACAACAAGCCCAAAACAAGCCCACAACGAGCCCACAACTAGCCCACAACGAGCCCACAACTAGCCCAAAACGAGCCCAAAACGAGCCCACAACTAGCCCAAAACGAGCCCACAACTAGCCCACAACCAGCCCACAACAAGCCCACAACTAGCCCAAAACGAGCCCACAACTAGCCCACAACTAGCCCACAACTAGCCCAAAACGAGCCCAAAACGAGCCCAAAACGAGCCCACAACTAGCCCACAACTAGCCCAAAACGAGCCCACAACTAGCCCACAACTAGCCCACAACTAGCCCAAAACAAGCCCACAACTAGCCCAAAACTAGCCCAAGACGAGCCCACAACTAGCCCAAAACGAGCCCACAACTAGCCCACAACAAGCCCAAAACAAGCCCACGACTAGCCCAAAACTAGCCCACAACTATGCCTTGCCAATATGATAGCATGTTGATATGTACCTGCGATAACTCGCATTAAGGTCATTCTTGAAGTGAAAACAAGCAAATACATTGCATGTGCAGTGATTTATATGAACAGTTTTTAAATTCTGCCTTGAATTTGTGAATGCGCGTACAGCAGAGTTGCCAGGTTTTTAAAACAAAACTAGCCCAAAACAAGCCCAAAACGAGTCCAAAACAAACCCAAAACTAGCCCAAAACAAGCCCACAACTAGCCCAAAACAAGCCCACAACTAGCCCAAAACGAGTCCAAAACAAACCCAAAACTAGCCCAAAACTAGCCCAAAACAAGCCCACAACTAGCCCAAAACAAGCCCACAACTAGCCCAAAACGAGCCCACAACGAGCCCAAAACGAGCCCACAACTAGCCCAAAACAAGCCCACAACTAGCCCAAAACAAGCCCACAACTAGCCCAAAACAAGCCCACAACTAGCCCAAAACAAGCCCACAACTAGCCCAAAACAAGCCCAAAACGAGCCCACAACGAGCCCACAACGAGCCCAAAACGAGCCCACAACTAGCCCAAAACAAGCCCACAACTAGCCCAAAACAAGCCCACAACTAGACCAAAACAAGCCCAAAACAAGCCCACAACTAGCCCACATCTAGCCCACATCTAGCCCACAACTAGCCCAAAACAAGCCCACAACTAGCCCAAAACGAGCCCACAACTAGCCCACAACTAGCCCACAACTAGCCCAAAACGAGCCCATAACGAGCCCAAAACGAGCCCACAACTAGCCCACAACTAGCCCAAAACAAGCCCACAACTAGCCCAAAACGAGCCCATAATGAGCCCAAAACAAGCCCACAACTAGCCCAAAACAAGCGCAAAACGAGCCCAAAACGAGCCCACAACTAGCCCAAAACAAGCCCACAACGAGCCCACAACGAACCCAAAACAAGCCCACAACTAGCCCAAAACGAACCCAAAACAAGCCCACAACTAGCCCAAAACAAGCCCAAAACGAACCCAAAACAAGCCCACAACTAGCCCAAAACGAACCCAAAACAAGCCCACAACTAGCCCAAAACGAACCCAAAACAAGCCCACAACTAGCCCAAAACAAGCCCACAACTAGCCCAAAACGAGCCCACAACTAGCCCACAACTAGCCCAAAACGAGCCCACAACTAGCCCAAAACGAGCCCACAACT
Organism: Pseudorasbora parva; assembly: GCF_024679245.1. Lineage (NCBI taxonomy): Eukaryota > Metazoa > Chordata > Actinopteri > Cypriniformes > Gobionidae > Pseudorasbora > Pseudorasbora parva. Next base: position 1,179,678 of record NC_090184.1, read on the forward strand.
AGCCCACAACTAGCCCAAAACGAGCCCAAAACGAGCCCACAACTAGCCCAAAACGAGCCCACAACTAGCCCAAAACGAGCCCACAACCAGCCCACAACAAGCCCACAACTAGCCCAAAACGAGCCCACAACTAGCCCAAAACGAGCCCACAACTAGCCCACAACTAGCCCAAAACAAGCCCACAACTAGCCCAAAACGAGCCCATAATGAGCCCAAAACAAGCCCACAACTAGCCCAAAACAAGCGCAAAACGAGCCCAAAACGAGCCCACAACTAGCCCAAAACAAGCCCACAACGAGCCCACAACGAACCCAAAACAAGCCCACAACTAGCCCAAAACGAACCCAAAACAAGCCCACAACTAGCCCAAAACAAGCCCAAAACGAACCCAAAACAAGCCCACAACTAGCCCAAAACGAACCCAAAACAAGCCCACAACTAGCCCAAAACGAACCCAAAACAAGCCCACAACTAGCCCAAAACAAGCCCACAACTAGCCCAAAACGAGCCCACAACTAGCCCACAACTAGCCCAAAACGAGCCCACAACTAGCCCAAAACGAGCCCACAACTAGCCCACAACTAGCCCAAAACGAGCCCAAAACGAGCCCACAACTAGCCCAAAACGAGCCCACAACTAGCCCAAAACGAGCCCACAACCAGCCCACAACAAGCCCACAACTAGCCCAAAACGAGCCCACAACTAGCCCACAACTAGCCCAAAACGAGCCCAAAACGAGCCCACAACTAGCCCAAAACGAGCCCACAACTAGCCCACAACTAGCCCACAACTAGCCCAAAACAAGCCCACAACTAGCCCAAAACTAGCCCAAGACGAGCCCACAACTAGCCCAAAACGAGCCCACAACTAGCCCACAACAAGCCCAAAACAAGCCCACGACTAGCCCAAAACTAGCCCACAACTATGCCTTGCAAATATTATAGCATGTTGATATGTACCTGCGATAACTCGCATTGAGGTCATTCTTGAAGTGAAAACAAGCAAATACATTGCATGTGCAGTGATTTATATGAACAGTTTTTAAATTCTGCCTTGAATTTGTGAATGCGCGTACAGCAGAGTTGCCAGGTTTTTAAAACAAAACTAGCCCAAAACAAGCCCAAAACGAGTCCAAAACAAACCCAAAACTAGCCCAAAACTAGCCCAAAACAAGCCCACAACTAGCCCACAACTAGCCCAAAACAAGCCCACAACTAGCCCAAAACGAGCCCAAAACGAGCCCACAACTAGCCCAAAACAAGCCCACAACTAGCCCAAAACAAGCCCACAACTAGCCCAAAACAAGCCCAAAACAAGCCCACAACTAGCCCACATCTAGCCCACAACTAGCCCAAAACAAGCCCACAACTAGCCCAAAACGAGCCCACAACGAGCCCACAACGAGCCCAAAACGAGCCCACAACTAGCCCACAACTAGCCCAAAACAAGCCCACAACTAGCCCAAAACAAGCCCACAACTAGCCCAAAACAAGCCCAAAACAAGCCCACAACTAGCCCACATCTAGCCCACAACTAGCCCAAAACAAGCCCACAACTAGCCCAAAACAAGCCCACAACTAGCCCAAAACAAGCCCACAACTAGCCCAAAACGAGCCCACAACTAGCCCAAAACAAGCCCACAACTAGCCCAAAACAAGCCCACAACTAGCCCAAAATAAGCCCACAACTAGCCCACAACGAGCCCATAATGAGCCCAAAACAAGCCCAAAACAAGCCCAAAACGAGCCCACAACGAGCCCACAATGAGCTCAAAACGAGCCCACAACTAGCCCAAAACGAGCCCACAACTAGCCCAAAACGAGCCCACAACTAGCCCACAACTAGCCCAAAACGAGCCCATAACGAGCCCAAAATGAGCCCACAACTAGCCCACAACTAGCCCAAAACAAGCCCACAACTAGCCCAAAACGAACCCAAAACAAGCCCACAACTAGCCCAAAACAAGCGCAAAACGAGCCCAAAACGAGCCCACAACTAGCCCAAAACAAGCCCACAACGAGCCCACAACGAACCCAAAACAAGCCCACAACTAGCCCAAAACGAACCCAAAACAAGCCCACAACTAGCCCAAAACAAGCCCACAACTAGCCCAAAACGAACCCAAAACAAGCCCACAACTAGCCCAAAACAAGCCCACAACTAGCCCAAAACGAACCCAAAACAAGCCCACAACTAGCCCAAAACGAACCCAAAACAAGCCCACAACTAGCCCAAAACAAGCCCACAACTAGCCCAAAACGAGCCCACAACTAGCCCAAAACGAGCCCACAACTAGCCCAAAACAAGCCCACAACTAGCCCAAAACGAGCCCACAACTAGCCCACAACTAGCCCAAAACGAGCCCACAACTAGCCCAAAACGAGCCCACAACTAGCCCAAAACGAGCCCACAACCAGCCCACAACTAGCCCAAAACAAGCCCACAACTAGCCCAAAATGAGCCCACAACTAGCCCACAACTAGCCCACAACTAGCCCAAAACGAGCCCAAAACGAGCCCACAACTAGCCCAAAACGAGCCCACAACTAGCCCACAAGTAGCCCAAAACAAGCCCACAACTAGCCCAAAACTAGCCCAAGACGAGCCCACAACTAGCCCACAACTAGCCCACAACAAGCCCAAAACAAGCCCACGACTAGCCCAAAACTAGCCCACAACTAGCCCGAAAACAAGCCCACAACTAGCCCACAACTAGCCCAAGACAAGCCCACAACTAGCCCACAACTAGCCCAAGACGAGCCCAAGACGAGCCCACAACTAGCCCACAACAAGCTTTTTAAGAAATTACTAGATTTTCACATCAATACATGTTTGTTTTAATAGGCTACAGACAGCGCGCTGTGCCTTTAATTCAGCGCGTTAAGAACAGCAAATCAGACTCGGTGCAGAAACGATCGCAGCACTTCGCACTGACGGACCGACACTGCGTGCAGTGTGAAAACTGTAATCTGATAACAGTATGGAAAAAATATGCACCGCAAACAGACTACGCTGTGTGAGAAACGAGCATCAGCAGGTGTCGCTTCGGATAGCCATGCCCGATGTAATGCCACTTACATACGACTCTCATGCTGCCACATAACGTTACCTACTGTTACAGTTCTGTCCACCGCCCTCCTTCCGTCATCATTTCACAGGGAATCCAAAATGCTCTCATACATGCGATGTGAATGATGCGGGAGGCTTTTCAGGTTCTTCTGCCCCTCCGCTAGCCAATGTTGACTGATTGCCTTCACGTGAACGACTGCTGTGTGTAGTTTCACTGAAACTCGGCGAGTTTAAAGGAACAAAATTACTTAAAAAGCAATATCGGCAAATGAAACGGTCCTTTACTCTGCGATCGCTAAACAATTAAGATGAATCCGCAAAAAAAAAAAAAAAAAGCGCAATAAATCCGCGGGTCACGTGCGTTCCGAACCGTGGATCGTGATCCGTTGCACCCCTAGTCTAGTAAATGCATCTTGATTTAAAGGTGCACTATGTAGTATTTTTGCAGTAAAATATCCAAAAACCACTAGGCCAGTGTTATATATTTTGTTCAGTTGAGTACCTACAATATCCCAGAAGTTTCCAACTATTTGTAAATTGTGAGAAAATTGCTATTTTAACTGAGGACCGGGACGTGTCAGCATAGCGTTTGAGGGGGTCGCCTGTCAATGGCGTCATATCTGCGCTACCCTCGGTTTCGGCTTTTATTTGGCAGGAGCGCTTTACTCTTAGCAGTGTGAACAAGTGAACGCACGGAGTAACGTCATAACATCGTTTTGAACACACTTAAATGTATCTAATATGATAAACAGAGCTCCATTACCTCAAAATCATAACCGGAAGAGCGGATCAGTGCAGGCGCCCGGCGACTGTCTCCCGTCCCGTCATAATAAAAGTCCCGGTATTTGCGAGGCGGGTATTTGTTTAACAATCGCTCCAGCGGCCGTGCTCAGGTCCACAACACTCGGTCCTGCTCTGCTTTAGACTACAGTAACGTTAATAACCGCATGCATGAACGTGATTTCTGCCCGAGTCCTATTTTCCACCGGCTGTGATGAGAAGACCACATCTCCCAAGATGCTGCGCTCACACATTGCGCCATCAAACTATGATTTGTTTTGAATAGGCGCCCTCCAGTGGACGGAAAGCTCCATAGTGCACCTTTAAGAATGTTTTTATATTTAGACTAGAAACAAGACAAAATGACTGAGTAAGAAGAGCATTTTTTGCAGTGTATATGTGAGTGAATCGCTTCTCAAACAAGAACAAATGTAGGCGGGGCTTGATTGTGTCTGTGGGAGATTGATTGAGTGTGATTGGATGGTGGTGGTTTGCTATTGGTGGATCTCATGTGAATGACCGATGGTCCCGCCCTCGTCATCAGAGACGAGAGTTCATTAGTGCAACTGTTTTCATGGAAAGCCAAGTGTGTGTGTGTGTGTGTGTGTGTGTGTGTGTGTGTGTGTGTGTGTGTGTGTGTGTGTGTGTTTATGACCGCTCCTCACCCAGCAGGACGCCGAAGCCCATCTTACACAGAACTGCTGTGGACAAAACCCACTCCGTCACCAGCACCGAATGAGGGCCGCCTGAGAGCAAATCAGCAAAGCATGAAGCATGTCTTAGTTCATCTTTACATTAAAACATATAACGGTCACTACAGAGCAGACCATGTGGCATGACGATGAGAGGCAGTTTGCTTCCCTCCGGCGTTTCCTTCGGCTTCAGCAGAACGGCATCAAAGTCCAAACCAGCTGAGGAAGAACAGAGAACAGAGTTGATATGTTCCCAATGAAATGACACACAGATACAGAGCAACATGTGAACACACACAGCCCTATTACCCTGATCTGAGCTCACGGCACAGCTGCTCTTAGGGCACAATTAACCAATCAGAGCCTCATCTCCCTTTCCCTTTAAAAGCCAGCCATGAGCGGATTCACTGATTACATGAGTGTGGCAAGGGGGGCGTGGTTCAGCGAGGTCTGCAGCGGGAGAGAGGGCCGCGGGACGAGCGGTAAGTGAGTGGGTTGGACGCAGATTAATAACACCTGTCTCTTGTTCTAGTAATGAGCGCGGAGACGGGATAAAACACCAGCGGAACCAGAGACCAGGGAGAGAGAGTCGGACTGTTGGTGCGAGAACACAGAGACTGAGTTTACCCGGAAGCCGGAAGTGCCGCGAACCGGAAGTTATTGTTGCTTAAGAGTTTGACTGAGAACACACGAAGAAGTGTGTTCTTGACATTGAGAAAGAGAAAATAAAGATACGCATCAACAGTCCAGCAGACCCCTGTGTCCTCTTCCTTCCTTACTATATCGAACTTGCTACACTGGTGCCGAAACCCGGGAAGGAAGCAGGACAGAGCCGCCGCCATGACAACGCCCTCCGCCGCGCCATTTGCGGAGATCATCAACTCCCTCGCGGTCCTCCACCAGGAACACCATAAGGCATTGCTGGACCTTCGGACCGAACAGGAGCGCCGCTTCGAGGCCATCGTCCAAGGCCAGCAAGAGGACCGCGAGCGGTTCCGGAGCTGGATGGACCGGGAGGTTCGCGCCGAGGCCGCTGGGCGGGCCAGCGCACCGGTGCACGTGCCCCTCCAGAAGATGGGGCCGGAAGATGACCCCGAGGCCTTCGTAGATCTGTTCCAAAAAGCCGCGGAGGCCTGCGGGTGGCCCCGGGCACAGTGGCCGGTGCGCCTCATCCCCCTTCTATCCGGCGAAGCCCAGGCGGCCGCGCAACATCTACCGGTGGCGAACCTCCTGGACTACGACGACCTGAAGCGGGCCATACTTCAGCGGGTCGGCCGGACCCCAGAACAACACCGCCAGCGTTTCCGCTCCCTGGAGTGGGGTGAGGCCGGTCGACCCTTCGCATTGGCCCAACAGCTCCGGGACGAGTGCCGCAGATGGCTGCTGGCCGGCGGCAGCGACGGGGACCATGTTGTCGATCTGGTGGTGCTGGAGCAGTTCATCACTCGGCTTCCCCGGAAGACCGCCGAGTGGGTCCAGTGCCACCGGCCCACGTCGCTGGAGACGGCCATCCACCTGGCGGAGGACCACCTGGTGGCGTGCCCGGGGGTCGGCGAACCCCCACTAACTTCTCTCTCTCTCTCTCCCCCCTCTCTCTTTCTCTCTCGACCTGTCCCTCTCCCCAGGTCCCGCCCTCCAGGCCCTCCTCGCGTCCCCCCCAGAGGCCGGGGTGGGATGGGCCTTGGACCGTCTGGGAGTTCGCGGGTCCCGCCCAGGGGGGCGGGGCCACTGGGGGCTGGTGGTGACAATGGCTCTGGTTCCGCCCCCTTTCCGCGCTCATCCTCCAACCCACTCCCCGCCGCAGGGGTGGCGGGTAAGCCTGGGCTGGCCTGCTGGCGGTGCGGTGATCCGGATCATTTTGTGGACCGATGTCCGAGGATGGACATCGGGACAATGATCCGGATCCCGGACGTCCAGCGGACCACCCCCAATCAAGCAGGAGAGTACCAAATTCCTGTAAGTATCAAGGGGGGTACATATCAGGCCTTGGTGGATTCAGGATGTAACCAAACCTCGATCCATCAAAGCCTGATGCAGCCTGGGGCATTGGATACAAGCCGCATGGTTAAGGTGCGGTGTGTGCACGGGGATGTGGTGGAATATCCGGTTGTCCCAGTCACGATACAGTTTAGGGGGAAAAAGCATAGTGTTGAGGTGGCGGTTAGTCCCCACCTCCGGCATCCGCTAATTCTGGGGACGAATTGGCCCGCCTTTTCGGCGTTATTGGGGTCGTTATGCGCGGATGCCGCTTGGGGAAAAAAGGCTAGGAACGGGGCGGTGCGAGTGCAGGTTGGCGAGACTGATACGGGACCCTTGGGAACAGCTTCAGGGGAACCGAGCGGGGTTGAGAGACTGATTCTCTCGGACCGCGATGACTTCCCTCTGGAGCAGTCCCAAGATGAGACTCTAAAACATGCTTTCCAACAGGTCCGCACTATCGACGGTCAGTCCCTCCAACCCGCATTGCCCGTCACGTATCCTTATTTTGCCATAATTAAGGATCGGTTGTATCGAGTGACCCAAGACACTCAGACAAAGCTAGATACAACCCAGTTGTTAGTACCAAAGAGCCGCTGGGAAATGCTTTTCCAGGCGGCTCACTCTAACCCGATGGCGGGCCACCTGGGACAGGCGGCCACGCTGAATCGTTTAATGACCCGATTTTTTTGGCCAGGCATTCATGACAATGTGCGCAGGTGGTGCGCGTCTTGTCCTGAATGTCAGTTGGTGAACCCACTGGCCGCCCCAAAAGCGCCATTGCGCCCCCTACCATTAATGCAGGTCCCCTTCGAGAGAATTGCGATGGACCTCATCGGGCCATTAGAGCGATCCGCACGCGGACATCGTTTTGCGCTAGTTATCGTGGACTACGCAACACGATATCCGGAAGCAGTGGCTCTCCGCAACATCTCGGCGAAGAGTGTTGCGGACGCACTGTTTCGTTTAATCTCCCGGGTGGGGATTCCGAAAGAAATCCTCACTGATCAAGGCACGGCGTTTATGTCACGCACGTTAAGCGAATTGTACGGATTATTGGGCATTAAATCCATTCGAACCAGCGTCTATCACCCACAAACGGACGGCTTGGTCGAACGATTTAATCGCACTCTTAAATCCATGATCCGTAAATTCCTACAGGAAGACGCCAAAAATTGGGATCGGTGGTTAGAACCCCTCTTATTTGCTGTGCGCGAGGTCCCGCAAGCCTCCACAGGGTTTTCCCCCTTCGAGCTTCTCTACGGTCGACAGCCACGGGGGGTGCTGGACGTCCTACGAGAAACTTGGGAGGAGGGGCCTTCGTTGGCCAAAAACGAAATTCAGTACGTCATGGACTTGCGAACAAAACTCCACACATTGGGGCGGCTATCTAGGGAGAATTTGTTGCAAGCCCAGGACCGCCAGAGCCGGTCATATAACAGGGGTACTAAACTACGCAAATTCACACCGGGAGAGAAAGTGCTCGTTCTACTCCCAACGTCGAGCTCAAAATTAATGTCAAAGTGGCAGGGGCCGTTTGAGGTCGCACGGCAGATAGGAGAGCTCGATTATGAAGTGATACGATCCGATAGGAACGGGGCACGTCAAATATACCACCTCAATCTGCTAAAAAAATGGAATGAGGTGGAATCGGTGTTGTTGGCAACGGTGATCGGGGGAGAGGATGATCTCGGGCCAGAGGCGAGCATTAAAGCACAATCAGTCGCGTTGGCCCCTGGGGGAGATCACCTCTCACCGTTACAACTCGCTGACTTATCGAAATTGCAGGCGGAATTCGCTGACGTGTTCTCGCCCCTACCGGGACGTACCGACTTGATTCAGCACCATATCGAGACCGAGCCGGGCGTGGTAGTTCGCAGCCGGCCGTATCGCTTGCCTGAGCACAAGAAAAAAGTAGTTCAGGACGAATTAGGCGCAATGCTCGACATGGGAGTAATCGAGGAGTCCAACAGTGACTGGGCGAGCCCGATAGTTTTGGTCCTCAAAACAGACGGCTCGGTCAGGTTCTGTGTGGACTACCGCAAGGTGAACGCTGTGTCGAAGTTCGACGCGTATCCAATGCCGCGGGTTGACGAGTTGCTTGATCGGTTAGGTACGGCTCGATTTTATTCGACACTGGACTTAACAAAGGGCTATTGGCAGATCCCCTTGTCTCCATTGTCCAAAGAAAAAACAGCTTTCACCACGCCGTTTGGATTACACCAATTTGTCACGCTTCCTTTCGGCTTGTTCGGGGCGCCCGCAACCTTCCAGCGACTCATGGATAGGATTTTGCGTCCCCATGCTGCATATGCTGCTGCGTACCTGGATGACATAGTGATTTATAGTCACGATTGGCAGCGGCATATGCAGCATGTGAGGGCGGTCCTGAGGTCGCTGAGGAGAGCGGGGCTCACGGCCAATCCGAAGAAGTGTGCGATTGGGCGGGTGGAAGTAAGGTATCTGGGCTTCCACTTGGGTCATGGGCAGGTGCGTCCCCAAATTGATAAGACTGCCGCAATTGCAACCTGTCCGAGGCCCAAGACCAAAAAGGAGGTAAGACAGTTCTTGGGGCTGGCGGGATATTATAGACGGTTTATACCAAATTATTCGGACCTCACCAGCCCTTTGACTGATCTTACTAGAAAGGGGCTACCAGATACGGTCCAGTGGACGGAGCCGTGTCAACAGGCTTTTACCCAAGTAAAGGCTGCTCTATGTGGCGGGCCGCTCTTACACTCCCCTGACTTTTCTCTCCCTTTCTTGTTGCAGACTGACGCGTCGGACAGGGGGCTGGGCGCAGTCCTGGCCCAGGAGGTGGAGGGGGGAGAGCGGCCGGTGCTGTACATTAGCCGTAAGCTCTCCAATACCCCTTTTCCACCAAGGCAGTGCTGGTGCTAAATCGGAGCCAGAGCCTAGTTTCAAATCGGTTCTTTGTGTTTCCACAGCCAAAGCACCAGCTCCGAGCCAGGAAAAGTGGTTCTTAAGTAACACCAAAACATTGCTGGGCTAGAAGTAAGAACCGCTTGCGTCACCGGCTGGGGGCGGCGTTACCGTGATCAACAAGATGAACACAAACCTGTGACCGCCATTTTTTCAATAGCAGCTAATCAAGCTAACAGCTGCTGGATTGTAATCTCCGTCTATACAAATCATGGAGAGCTGCACAAATGCGTTGGATTTGCGGCGTTTTAATGCTGATGTAGGATCATAAAGCCATGGGCCACTGAGGGAAGGCTTGTTCGAGATGCATCGGCGCGCGCTGTGCAGACTGATTGCGTATGACATCAAAGTAGAGCGAGCGCCAACGACCCCTTATGCTTTTGAATCGCTCGCGCAGTATTTGGATATCATATGTGGGTTGGTCTGCGCAGCGTCAATGCATTAGATAGAACACGCCTGGAAATTGTGTGTGTGTGTGTTTCCCGCTGCCTCGCTAGCAGTAGAGTCCTGCAACGGGTCGGGTACCCGCGGGCATAAAAGTGGCTAAAACAGGTGGATTGTGACATAAATTATAAAATACACGGGCGGGGTGTGGGCGGATAATTAATTCCGTGCGAGCGGGTAGAAGCGCGGATGAAAAATATGTGCAATATTTTTCTGTGCTGTGGCAAGGCGGAGGAGCGAGCGAGACCGGGGCGTGATGGCGAATGAGTGTCACCTGTGAGCCACACCGGTCTCAAATCCTCTCACGAGTCACGAGGGAGCTCGGCGGCATATAAGGACGAGAGATCACTAGACCTGGATTTTACGTTGAGTTGTGTTTGTTTTATTATGTGTGTGCGTGGCAGATGTCCGTGAGGGGCCGCGTTACTTTCGCTTTGTTTGGTTAAGTCTTTTAAATGTTCGCCGGTTCTCGAAAAACGATCAAAACGATCCGGTCGTCCTTCTTCCCCCCCAAACATACTGTATTACAATTTCTATGTCCAATTTACCATTACACATACACGCAACAACTATTTGCCATTTGATCCATCACGTCACCACCACTGTGACTTTTGTTGATGCCACTCGTAGCCCAGATGGAGCGAGCGTTGCAGGATTAGCAATGGATGAAGTAAAAGTAAAGTTGGTGAGAAGTATATAAAATTGTTGACAACGAGTCTATAAAGGCACTTTAGCCTGTTTCTTTAGCCCATTCATGATGCTGTTGATGTTGAGAGAAGTGCAATATTAAAAAAAATAAAGCATTTTAATTGAAATGATTTTAGCGTGTGTGATTTATTGCGGGCAGGGTTCGGGTAACGGGCAAATATTAATGGGTCTGGGATGGACCCGTGCAGGACTCTGGTATGACGTAAGACCTGGCTCTGTTGTGGCTCTTAGCATGTGGAAAAGAAAACGGTTCTTAGAAGGCTCTCAAGTCGAACCAACTTAGAACTGACACTATCACTGGCTCCGAACTAGCACCCGGTTCATTCTGGTGGAAAAGGGGTACAAGAGGGAAGCTAAGTACAGCACCATAGAAAAGGAGTGTTTGGCCATCAGATGGGCCGTTCTCACTCTCCGCTATTACCTCCTGGGGCGGGAGTTCACTCTCTGTTCGGACCACGCTCCTCTCCAATGGCTCCACCGCATGAAGGATACCAACGCGCGGATCACCCGTTGGTATCTGGCTCTTCAGCCGTTTAAGTTCAAGGTGGTCCACAGGCCGGGTGCTCAGATGGCTGTGGCCGATTTCCTCTCCAGAAATGGGGGGGGGGGGGCTGCAGGCCGGACGGCTCCCCGGCCTGAGTCGGGCGGTGGGGGTATGTGGCAAGGGGGGCGTGGTTCAGCGAGGTCTGCAGCAGGAGAGAGGGCCGCGGGACGAGCGGTAAGTGAGTGGGTTGGACGCAGATTAATAACACCTGTCTCTTGTTCTAGTAATGAGCGCGGAGACGGGATAAAACACCAGCGGAACCAGAGACCAGGGAGAGAGTCGGACTGTTGGTGCGAGAACACAGAGACTGAGTTTACCCGGAAGCCGGAAGTGCCGCGAACCGGAAGTTATTGTTGCTTATGAGTTTGACTGAGAACACACGAAGAAGTGTGTTCTTGACATTGAGAAAGAGAAAATAAAGATACGCATCAACAGTCCAGCAGACCCCTGTGTCCTCTTCCTTCCTTACTATATCGAACTTGCTACAATGAGGACAGACTGAACGTGCGCGCGCGCGTGTGTGTGTGTGTGTAATAATACCACACTCTCAATTGTGCTAACTGGCCTAAGTCTCAGCTCATCTCATCTCTCAGTGTCAGCTCATCTCTCAGTGTCAGCTCATCGCTCAGTCTCAGCTCATCTCTCAGTGTCAGCTCATCTCTCAGTCTCAGCTCATCGCTCAGTCTCAGCTCATCTCTCAGTGTCAGCTCATCTCTCAGTGTCAGCTCATCTCTCAGTGTCAGCTCATCTCTCAGTCTCAGCTCATCTCTCAGTCTCAGCTCATCTCTCAGTGTCAGCTCATCTCTCAGCTCATCTCTCAGTCTCAGCTCATCTCTCAGTGTCAGCTCATCTCTCAGTCTCAGCTCATCTCTCAGTGTCAGCTCATCTCTCAGTGTCAGCTCATCTCTCAGTCTCAGCTCATCTCTCAGTGTCAGCTCATCTCTCAGTGTCAGCTCATCTCTCAGTGTCAGCTCATCGCTCAGTGTCAGCTCATCTCTCAGTGTCAGCTCATCTCTCAGTGTCAGCTCATCTCTCAGTGTCAGCTCATCTCTCAGTCTCAGCTCATCTCTCAGTCTCAGCTCATCTCTCAGTCTCAGCTCATCGCTCAGTCTCAGCTCATCTCTCAGTGTCAGCTCATCTCTCAGTGTCAGCTCATCTCTCAGTGTCAGCTCATCGCTCAGTCTCAGCTCATCTCTCAGTCTCAGCTCATCGCTCAGTGTCAGCTCATCTCTCAGTGTCAGCTCATCTCTCAGTGTCAGCTCATCTCTCAGTGTCAGCTCATCTCTCAGTGTCAGCTCATCTCTCAGTCTCAGCTCATCTCTCAGTCTCAGCTCATCTCTCAGTCTCAGCTCATCTCTCAGTCTCAGCTCATCTCTCAGTCTCAGCTCATCGCTCAGTGTCAGCTCATCTCTCAGTGTCAGCTCATCTCTCAGTGTCAGCTCATCTCTCAGTGTCAGCTCATCGCTCAGTCTCAGCTCATCGCTCAGTCTCAGCTCATCGCTCAGTCTCAGCTCATCTCTCAGTGTCAGCTCATCTCTCAGTGTCAGCTCATCTCTCAGTGTCAGCTCATCTCTCAGTGTCAGCTCATCTCTCAGCTCATCTCTCAGTCTCAGCTCATCGCTCAGTCTCAGCTCATCTCTCAGTGTCAGCTCATCTCTCAGTGTCAGCTCATCTCTCAGCTCATCTCTCAGTCTCAGCTCATCTCTCAGTCTCAGCTCATCGCTCAGTCTCAGCTCATCGCTCAGTCTCAGCTCATCGCTCAGTCTCAGCTCATCGCTCAGTCTCAGCTCATCGCTCAGTCTCAGCTCATCGCTCAGTCTCAGCTCATCGCTCAGTCTCAGCTCATCGCTCAGTCTCAGCTCATCGCTCAGTCTCAGCTCATCGCTCAGTCTCAGCTCATCGCTCAGTCTCAGCTCATCGCTCAGTCTCAGCTCATCGCTCAGTCTCAGCTCATCTCTCAGTCTCAGCTCATCTCTCAGTCTCAGCTCATCTCTCAGTCTCAGCTCATCGCTCAGTCTCAGCTCATCGCTCAGTCTCAGCTCATCGCTCAGTCTCAGCTCATCGCTCAGTCTCAGCTCATCGCTCAGTCTCAGCTCATCGCTCAGTCTCAGCTCATCGCTCAGTCTCAGCTCATCGCTCAGTCTCAGCTCATCGCTCAGTCTCAGCTCATCGCTCAGTCTCAGCTCATCGCTCAGTCTCAGCTCATCGCTCAGTCTCAGCTCATCGCTCAGTCTCAGCTCATCGCTCAGTCTCAGCTCATCTCTCAGTCTCAGCTCATCTCTCAGTCTCAGCTCATCTCTCAGTCTCAGCTCATCTCTCAGTCTCAGCTCATCGCTCAGTCTCAGCTCATCGCTCAGTCTCAGCTCATCTCTCAGTCTCAGCTCATCTCTCAGTCTCAGCTCATCTCTCAGTCTCAGCTCATCGCTCAGTCTCAGCTCATCTCTCAGTCTCAGCTCATCTCTCAGTCTCAGCTCATCGCTCAGTCTCAGCTCATCGCTCAGTCTCAGCTCATCGCTCAGTCTCAGCTCATCTCTCAGTCTCAGCTCATCGCTCAGTCTCAGCTCATCGCTCAGTCTCAGCTCATCGCTCAGTCTCAGCTCATCGCTCAGTCTCAGCTCATCTCTCAGTCTCAGCTCATCGCTCAGTCTCAGCTCATCGCTCAGTCTCAGCTCATCTCTCAGTCTCAGCTCATCGCTCAGTCTCAGCTCATCGCTCAGTCTCAGCTCATCGCTCAGTGTCAGCTCATCGCTCAGTGTCAGCTCATCTCTCAGTGTCAGCTCATCTCTCAGTGTCAGCTCATCTCTCAGTCTCAGCTCATCTCTCAGTCTCAGCTCATCTCTCAGTCTCAGCTCATCTCTCAGTCTCAGCTCATCTCTCAGTCTCAGCTCATCGCTCAGTCTCAGCTCATCGCTCAGTCTCAGCTCATCGCTCAGTCTCAGCTCATCGCTCAGTCTCAGCTCATCGCTCAGTCTCAGCTAATCTCTCAGTCTCAGCTCATCGCTCAGTCTCAGCTCATCTCTCAGTCTCAGCTCATCGCTCAGTCTCAGCTCATCTCTCAGTCTCAGCTCATCTCTCAGTCTCAGCTCATCTCTCAGTCTCAGCTCATCTCTCAGTCTCAGCTCATCTCTCAGTCTCAGCTCATCTCTCAGTCTCAGCTCATCTCTCAGTCTCAGCTCATCTCTCAGTCTCAGCTCATCTCTCAGTCTCAGCTCATCTCTCAGTCTCAGCTCATCTCTCAGTCTCAGCTCATCTCTCAGTCTCAGCTCTTACGGTATTGGCTGTTGTCCTGCTCAGGCCTGAAGTTTAAGGTCTGCCAGCTGATGTCCTCCTGAGCCTGAGTGTCCTCCAGAGTGACCCACGACACCTGTTTCTCAGAGCCCTTCGCTGGCAGGAAGCCCACGCGCTGCAGAACAGACCAAACATTAGTACAATAACTGACAATGGTGCCAAATATATGAGGGATAAAACTCTCTGAGATCCATTTAACCATTAAATGTCAACCAAACAGCAATGCTGACAAGACGTCCTCGTGGCTGGATGCACTCTTTGCTTTATTTATTTATCTGTTCCTCATTTTACCTTTAACTCCAGTACAACAAAAACGACACACTGATGTTCAGCTCCCAAACACACGTATTAACTTGCAATGTTTCGACCAAAATGTCTTTGTCAGGCAAAACAACAAATCTACTACTAAATACAACAACATCCAATGAAAAAAGAGGAAATACTTTATAATAATCTGCCAATGGGGTGAGAAAAATAATTTGCATTGGCAGATTATTTATCTTATTTTAAGCAAAAACTCTCTTCATTTTGAGTTATTTTTTCCCCAAAACAAGACAATTACTTTTGCTTGTCTAGTAAATACTTCTTGTTTTAAGAATGTTTAGATGTTTGGACTAGAAACAAGACAAAAATACTGAGTAAGAAGAGCATTTTTTGCAGTGCACAGCTGAAATTATTGAGATGTCAAGAAAAATCATAGATGTTATACATCAGGATATTTCACGTGACATCACACACTGATGCATATCATATATACAGGTAATGTATGCATACTATAAACACTACGATTGACATTAACGATCCAATCTTTAGAATCAGCGGTGGACCCTAAACTGGTTTTGGGGAATGTGTGTATAATGTGTGTGTGAATACCAGGTCAGGAGGGCGGTTTGGAGAAGAGCAGCTGACCACCATCAGATCTCTGTGAATATTCAGCAAACTCCAGCTTCCTTCCTGTGACTCTACAGAGAGATCACACTAGTGTCATATGAGAAGGCATGTGTTACGCAAGACCATGACAAGAGCTATACATACCAGAGGTCAGAGACGTCACCTCACGACTCGAAGTATCCACAACCAGCAGATCCTGGAATATGCAAACACAACACACCTTTACTTATACTTTACACAAAGAAGCTTAACAATGACAAAATCAGTGATATATTTATATATTTGGCAGACGCTTTTATCCAAAGCGACTTGCATTGCATTCAAGGTACACATTTTACATTATTGTCAATTCTTGCTCTCCCTGGGAATCGAACCCATGACCTTGGCGTGGCTAGCGCCACGCTCTACTGGTTGAGCTACAGGAAAGCCGTTCACCCTGTTTAGTGATGGAAACAGAGTTCAGCTCTGCTGTAAAGTCATTGACGAGTTATTGTTGATTCAGTTCAGTTCGATAACTGTGTAAGCATGTTTGGACTAGAAACAAGACAAAAATACTGAGTAAGAAAAGCATTTTTTGCAGTGAAGTTCATCAGTTATGAAATGCAAGCGATGAAGTGACTCCGCAGGATAATTGCGATGCTCACTGGTTTGAGATTCGCAATCACACGTCATTCACGCTCTACCGCTTACTGGCGACTATTTCGTATAAATCAGAGCTTGTGAGTGTGATCACATTAACCAGAAGAAACTCTGAATCTCTTTAGATTCATACAGAGTACATTGCAAAAGAATATGTGTTTTAAAATATGAACCGTTTTATTAAAAAGTAGACATTTCAAGCTTTCTTTCATGTTTGTGTGACGAGTATTTGCTGAGTTTCAGTTCATTTTCCAGACGCGTTTCAGAAAGAAGAACAGCTGAAAGCGCACCCTGTTTAGTTTATTTTACAAAAGCACACAGTTTTGTTGTTATTTTGAGTGTACACAAATAAAAGTAGACCGTTTATAGTTTATAACTGATATCTTGCATTTATCTGCATGGCCAAAAATGATGGAGTATTACGAGTTGTTTCCGCTGACATGGAAAAAAAAATCCACCAGAACGCGCCGGCGCCGTCTCGGCCAGAGGGTTAAAGAAACATAGCCTATTTAATTTCATATTTATGGTGTGTGGTCTAATGACATCAACACCCTGTATCAGGTGTGCATAATTATTAGGCAACTTCATTTCCTTTGGCAAAATAGGTCAAAAGAAGGACTTGACAGGCTCAGAAAAGTCAAAAATAGTGAGATATATTGCAGAGGGATGCAGCAGTCTTAAAATAGCCAAGCTTCTGAAGCGTGATCATCGAACAATCAAGCGTTTCATTCAAAATAGTCAACAGGGTTGCAAGAAGCGTGTGGAAAAACCAAGGCGCAAAATAACTGCCCGTGAACTGAGAAAAGTCAAGCGTGCAGCTGCCAAGATGCCACTTGCCACCAGTTTGGCCATATTTCAGAGCTGCAACATCACTGGAGTGCCCAAAAGCACAAGGTGTGCAATACTCAGAGACATGGCCAAGGTAAGAGAGGCAGAAAGTCCACCACCACTGAACAAGACACACAAGCTGAAACGTCAAGACTGGGCCAAGAAATATCTCAAGACTGATTTTTCTAAGGTTTTATGGACTGATGAAATGAGAGTGAGTCTTGATGGGCCAGATGGATGGGCCCGTGGCTGGATTGGTAAAGGGCAGAGAGCTCCAGTCCGACTCAGACGCCAGCAAGGTGGAGGTGGAGTACTGGTTTGGGCTGGTATCATCAAAGATGAGCTTGTGGGGCCTTTTCGGGTTGAGGATGGAGTCAAGCTCAACTCCCAGTCCTACTGCCAGTTTCTGGAAGACACCTTCTTCAAGCAGTGGTACAGGAAGAAGTCTGCATCCTTCAAGAAAAACATGATTTTCATGCAGGACAATGCTCCATCACATGCGTCCAAGTACTCCACAGCGTGGCTGGCAAGAAAGGGTATAAAAGAAGAAAATCTAATGATATGGCCTCCTTGTTCACCTGATCTGAACCCCATTGAGAACCTGTGGTCCATCATCAAATGTGCGATTTACAAGGAGGGAGAACAGTCCACCTCTCTGAACAGTGTCTGGGAGGCTGTGGTTGCTGCTGCACGCAATGTTGATGGTGAACAGATCCAAACACTGACAGAATCCATGGATGGCAGGCTTTTGAGTGCCCTTGCAAAGAAAGGTGGCTATATTGGTCACTGATTTGTTTTTGTTTGGTTTTTGAATGTCAGAAATGTATATTTGTGAATGTTGAGATGTTATATTGGTTTCACTGGTAAAAATAAATAATTGAAATGGGTATAAATTTGTTTTTTGTTAAGTTGCCTAATAATTCTGCACAGTAATAGTCACCTGCACACACAGATATCCCCCTAAAATAGCTCAAACTAAAAACTAAAACTTCCAAAAATATTCAGCTTTGATATTAATGAGTTTTTTCAATAATAAAATTAATCCTCAAAAATACAACTTGCCTAATAATTCTGCACTCCCTGTATAAAGGGGTATAAATAAACGTAGATGGAGAGCTGAATCACATTGATCAAATCAGACGCTTTCTTACTATTTTTTTCCCATCACGGTCATATTTGTTGTGTTTTTGTCATTGAGAGAAAAGCGTGCATACAGCACATTTTGACATATTCATCTAAACAGCGTCGGGATGTTCATTAATATAATGCTGCAGAGTAGGGCTGTGCAATATATCGAAATTATCGAAATAACGCAATATGCATAACGCAACGGCACGCAATATCTGAATGATTTTAATCGGCTACTTCAACACTCTGAATATACACACACAGTTATGTGAAAAGGGCCGTCTTGATGAGTATTCATGTAAACTCAGTCGGGTATTCTTTAAGTGAATGATATCAGTCGGGGAAAGAAGCCGAATGCGTGTCGATAGGATCTGTGCATTAGCTCTTAAAGTGACAGTAAACCTGCTAATACAGCAAACAACAGAAGAACAAGAGAAAATCACCCCGTTCTCTCGGCTGAGTAACCTTTACGGCTTTATTAAGTGTATTTTTAATTCATGTGAAGACTATTGTTTTTAGTTCTTATTTTTGATAACACAGATAAATTAAAATAATCATCCACCCCTAGATCAGGAGTCTTTGTTTATCTGGATGTTCTTGATGTTCAGTTTTATGTTGATATAACTATATATTATCAAGTCAAGCAAAGAGTTTTTGGTATTTAAAGCTACACTGTGTAACTTTTTTAGTTTATTCTTAGCTAAAAACACTTAGTTCTTTCAAAAACATTTGTGCTCATTAATGTTTCTTTACATCTTTAAAGTAATAAAGTATTCTGGTACGTTTATAATATACCATTGTAAACACATACAGGTGAGGGGTTCGGATGCCGGTCGCCATGTTGCTCCTCCATCTTAAAAGTACAGTAGCCAAAGAGGGACATACCCGTAAATTCAAGCTTCGCCTTTCGCGTTTAACACTCGATGGCACCGTGTCGAATGTGAAGAGGGGGATTGCCGTGTTAATCTTGGACTAAATCAGCCACTGTAGAGTTAAACGAAATCAGAATTGAGAGGAACAGAAACTAATATTCACTGGATGGTCATAAACCTTTACACCGCTAGATGGGGGAATATCACACAGTGGAGCTTTAAAGATTGCATTACATTTTTTCTTTGTTTATGTTTATGTTAAAAATATATTGTCAGATTCATGACACACATTTTTGCTAAAACGCTGCTGGTCACTTTCAGAAGTTGAAGCGGTGCTTTCTTTACCCAGGAAGAATGTGAAAAACATAAATGGTATCATTCTCAGTTTTTAAATCATTTTTTTAAGATAATTGAAATAGATATTACACACAAATAGCAATATCGTATCGCATATCACATTATTTCACAAGATATGGCATATCGCATTTTTTTCAATCATCGCACAGCCCTAATGCGAAGGCATTTAAAAGCAAACTACGAACAAGAACTTAGCAGCGTGTGCTGGAGAGAGACGCACGCAAAGAGAACTGTTCAAATGAATATAAGATACGGGTTTTAGTTGTAGGTAAGGCACACAAATGTGCTTATATAAAGTTCCCATCTAGACACGAAAACAGTGATGCCATACTAAAGGAGCTACAGAACACATTGAACTGTTCAAGAAATCGAGAAAATATTTATAAAGGCAAAGCCAGTTCAGATCCAGATAATCCCATCCCAAAATAATGCATTTTCAAGTCCTGAAACCGGCTTCTGAAAAACAGGTGACGTCCCTGTTGTTGGGGGGGTTTGGGACGTTTTTAATGTCAAAGTAAAATTAATTATCTCATCTAAAAGCTAGTGGAAATCTAATTACATGGAAATGCATGAATTATATCTGTATATTAAAATATATGGTTGACTAACTCCAAAAGGAAGAAGGCGTCGCATATGAGACTCACAGTCACAGTTCATCTCTTAGCACAGCGCTCGTGGCTCGTGACTCGGCGAGACGGTTTTCCAAGATGGCTGCTGTCTGTAAACACGTAATGAACTGTCTTTATAAAATATCTTCTTATTAAACTGTTTGTACACTTTTTCAATCCTCAAATAAAGATTCAAACGGTTATGAATCAGTGAATCGATTCATGATTCGTATCTCGTGTCAAACTGCTGAAATCACGAGACACTGGTGATCCGAATCATGAATCGATTCACTGACTCATAACCGTTTGAATCTTTATTTGAGGATTGAACACAGACCCGGAAGAGAAGACAATGCTGAATAAAGTCGTAGTTTTTGTTATTTTTGGACCCAAATGTATTTTGGATGCTTCAAGAGACTCTAATTAACCCACTGATGTCTCATATGGACTACTGTGATGATGTTTTTATTCCCTTTCTGGACATGGACAGTATAGTGTGCATACACTTGCATACGCTCTCGGACTAAATATAAAATATCTTAAACTGTGTGTGAAGATGAACGGAGGTCTTACGGGTGTGGAGCGACATTAGGGAGAGGAGTTAATGACAGACATTTCATTTTTAGGTGAACTAACCCTTTAATGTGAGAGATATTACCGTATTTACCGTACCTTACGGCTTCTCTGAGCGCAGGAGATCAACACACGCTGGCTATCAGATGACCAGCAGCGGGGCGAAAGCATCGAGCTGTAGATCCCGGTGAAGCCATCTGACACACACACACACACACACACACACACACACACACACACACACACACACACACACACAGACACACACATTAAACAGGCCAGAGATCTTCATTTCAATAACACGTATTCTGAACTGAGTTTTTGTTTTTGTAAATATTTTATACAATTTCTTTACCAACTAACCAATTAGGGCTGCGCGACGAATCGCATTTTACGTGAAATCATGCTTATCGCGATTATGAAACCGCAAAGGCTGAGATGATCTTTTATGCGCAGTTTGTCTGTGTAGTCTTAAAATGATTTTTCTCACCCCATTGGCAGATTATTTATCTTATTTTAAGCAAAAACTCTCTTCATTTTGAGTTATTTTTCCCCAAAACAAGACAATAGTTGTCTAGTAAATGTTTCTTAATGTAAGAATTTTTAGATATTTAGACTAGAAACAAGACAAAAATACTGAGTAAGAAGAGCATTTTTTGCAGTGTAAACGCTGCGAGTTTGAGTTGCTTATAACGTGCATTTGAAAAATCAACATGCGTCAAACATCTTCCCACCATAAGCAGCAGTCATGTTTAATCGAAGCGGTTTAATCTGTTTAATGAGCTCACAGATAGTACGATGTTTATAGCGATATCCACATGGATTTCCATGAATGACGTGTGCTATCATAGTTCTGCAGAATATACTTGGAGTATAAAAGAGCAGCGTTTACCCGCAGCCCTTGCCAAATCTCGTGAGGTTTTATTGCGATTTATCGTGCAGCCCTATAACCAATAAATAAATTATAAGTAATGTGCGGCCGTGCACGTACCCTCTCTGGCTCTCTGCACCACATCCACCACAACACTCGTCTGCTTGGTGTACCAGTCAAACTGCGCACGCACACACACACACACACACACACACACACACACACACACACACACCACAGGGCACATCAGGCACATTACTCAACACTTTACATTACACTTTCTTTTACTTTACAGGCGGGTCTGATGATATTTCATGCATTCTGCCTTATTTTAGTCGATTCTCATGATAAACATGGACAACGTTTCAAAACACGAGATGGACGTGTGATGGAGTATTTCTGTGCCAAACACACTCCTTCAGGATTACAACACATTTCGGAAAGTGCTGCAGAGAATGGCCCTGTGTGATGTCACAAAGGGTAGAACTCCTTATATGGGCACTTCTCCCGGATGGGAACACAAACACACACACACACACACGTCTGGTTCACTATCTTTGTGGGGACTCTCCATAGACGTAATGGTTTTTATACCGTAAAACTGTAATTCTATCCCCTACACTGCCACTAAACCTACCCATCTCTCACACACACACAAACACACACTGCCCCTAAGCCTACCCATCTCACACACACACAAACACACACTGCCCCTAAGCCTACCCATCTCACACACACACACACTGCCCCTAAACTTACCCATCACAGGAAACATTTCGCATTTTTACATTCTCAAAAAATCTCCTCCTGTGCGATTTATAAGCCTTTTGAAAAACCACTGACTGGTCCCCACAATATATGTGATCTCAGGTTTTACTATCCTTATGGGGTCCCCACAATGTGATATAAACAAGGGCACACACACACACACACACACACACACACACACACATATGCACACACACCACACAGAGCCGGCTGCACTGCTGGTGTGGGCCGAAGACTCCAGACTCCAGGTACGCGATGCGGCAGAGATCCGGACTCAGCCGAGGAGAGCAGACAGAGCTGGAGTTACAGGACAACTGCTCTGAGAACACACACACATGAGGAAAAATCTATAATTGTGAGGAAATGTACACATTCACACACACTCAGACTCTCACACTCACTCAAACACACACTCTCACAGAGACTCTCACTCTGACACACTCAACACACACACTCACACACACACTCACACATTCTGTACAGAATGGTTCAAGATGCGTTACCACATTTTCCACTAGCCAGATCCACATGGAACAGAGCCGACCTGCAGAAGGAACAGCAGGTGTGTCAGCAGAGAGCACAGAGCACCAGTTTACCCTCTGCAGACGATCCTCACCTCCTGTTGGAGCAGTATTTCAGCCCCAGTCTGAAGGGCTCGCTCCACCAGCCCACGAACACCAGCCCTGTGTCATTGGGCGACCAGAACGCCTGTGGACAACAGATATTCAGCTGCCATTTAGATTTTTATAAGAACTAAATAAGAATAGGCTTCTTTTTTTTTTTCTTTTTTTTTTTGCAGATTGGAGCAAACAAAAATTCTCTCTCTCAGTTCTTTCTCCAGTAGCTCGTCTGTTTGATCGGACCCCACGGGCCAGCCTTCGCTCCCCACGGTCATCAATGAGCCTTGGCCGCCCATGACCCTGTGGCCGGTTCTCCACTGGTCCTTCCTTGGAGCACTTTTGATAGATACTGACCACTGCAGACCGGGAACAGCCCACAAGAGCTGCAGTTTTGGAGATGCTCTGACCCAGTCGTCTAGCCGTCACAATCTGGCCAAACTCGCTCAAATCCTTACGCTTGCCCATTTCTCCTGCTTCACACACATCAACTCTGAGGACTAAATGTTCACTTGCTGCCTAATATATCCCACACACTAACAGGAGCTGTGATGAAGAGATCATCAGTGTTACTCACGTCACCGGTCACCTCACAAAAGTCAGCAAACTGAACTCAAATCCTCCAATGACATCCTTTTAAAATCCAAAACATTCTCAATCCTAGGGTACCCAATAATGATAATGAAAATCATTTTACTCCAGCATATAATACTAGCAGAAGTTTCTCATTGACAGCAATGAGCTCACATGCAGCGTTGCAATAAAATAGCTTGTGTCGTCAGGTAGAGAAAGTGTCCTCATCGTTCTGGAGCGTTACGCATTGTTTTGCTGTTGTTGGAAGCTCCTAAGGGAGGGTTTCTGACAGCCATGCCATGTTTATGAATGTAATTTATGAATTATAACCCGTCAAATTGGCCAGTGAGTTGACAGCACTACCAGCCACGCTTGATTTTCATCCATATTTGGTGAGTTGGTTGGTTGGTCTTAATTTCAAATGCCTTTTATTGAACAAAAGCTCTAAAAACCCTGGATGGAGAATAATGTGCTTTAGTGTGACCTCATCTATTGAGCTTATAGGTCAATCCTCATTCATAGCTTTCAGATGAGATATAATGTGGGTCTAGACTAGTGTGCTGCTTAGAATAGACACATCTTAGACAGGGATTTACCACGCTGACTGTCAGTAAAGTACAGCACAGTAAAATGCCCTCACATGTAAAAGTGCCCCAACTAAAGCGAAACAAAATTTTGAATAAATCCAAATGTGTTATACTGGAAATAAGACCAAAATATCACATCCTCCACATACTGCCTCATTTATAAACTCTATAAACTTAATATGGAGTTGGCCCACCCTCTCTAACAGCTCCAGCTCTTCTGGGAAGGCTTTCCTCAAGGTTTAGGAGTGTGTTTATGGGGATTTTTGCCCATTCTTCTAGAAGCTCATTTGTGAGGTCAGGCACTGATGTTGGCCTGGCTCTCAGTCTCCGCTCTAATTCATCCCAAAGCTGTTCTATCGGGTTGAGCTCAGGACTCTGTGCAGGCCAGTCCAGTTCCTCCACACCAAACTCCTCATCCATGTCTTTATGGAGCGACGCTTTGTGCACTGGAGCGCAGTCATGCTGGGACAGGAAGGGGCCGTCCACAAACTGATCCCACAAAGTCGGGAGCATGAAATTGTCCAAAATGTCTTGGTGAAGCATTAAGAGTTCCTTTCACTGGAACTAAGGGGCCAACCCCTGAAAAACAACCCCACTTCATAACCCCCCCCTCCACCAAACTTTACACTTGGCACAATGCAGACAGGCGAATCTCGTTCTCCTGGCAAACGCCAAACCCAGACTCGTCCATGGGATTGTCAGAGAGAGAAGTGTGTCCCACGACATGAGGAATTAATGACAGAATATACATTTTTGGGGGAACTTACCCTTTAAAGCTTATTTCCATTTAAATCAATATAAAATACGTCAAAATAAGCACGATATCAATCTGAACTCATGTTCAAACTCAGACTGGTCCTGTACCTGTCCAGGAGAGATGTCTGTGGGTATTCCCTCCAGAACAGTGATGTTGCTGCCTTCAATATCCAGAACACAGAGAACCGGGCTGCTTTTATTCACAAGCGCTTCACCCCAGTCTTCATAATACTCAAACTGATGCCCCTGCCACACACACACACACACACGAACACACATCAACACAATGCAAATTAAAAACATTGCTGCATCCCAATTCGCCTACTTATACTACGACCTAAAAGTACTAAAAGTAAACTCTTGAGTGTGTCGTAGAAGAGTATGCAATCTTTGGGATCTTTAACAGATTCGTCACAGTTCAAATCCTCCACATTCAGTTTAATCTCCTACCGTATCGGAGAGAAATGTAGTCGCTCGTTGATCTGCCATGTGTGTGTCTTTAATGCAGAGACTCTCCTCATGTGTTTGTAGTCTAAATATAATGATGCATTTAAAAGTTAACGGCCAAACGTCATTACAAAAGTTCACAATGCTGCTGCAGGTGAAATATAATGTGGACAACACTGAATAAATATTCGTCAGGTTAAATACGGATAGTTGATCACTCAAACCTTTACCTAACCTCTCTCGTCTGACTCGCACATCCGTCATGTTTGTAGTTTTTTAACGCTTTTTATCCGCGTTTGTAGTTCTAATCGAACCCTCGTCCAAGGGTAATATCAGCCGTTAGAGTGTGCGTCGATCCGCACTTCGAATTCTGACCGGAATAATAAGTCTCTTTGGCATACTCTTTTCAGCATACTACGATTTGGGACATGATAGTTCTACTTTCGAATATTATTTAGTATGGATAGGGTGTGAATTGGGATCCGGGGCATAACACAAAGTAAAGTAGGAGCAGACGGCATATGTGATGCCAAACTTTTACCAGGACCGCCTCCTCTTTCTTGTCCGTCTTGATGCCGTCCTCTTCATCAGCGAGCACACCCGTCTCCAGCCCCTGCAGTTCAGGATAAAGTGAGGTTAGATAAAGAACACACTCCAGAATCATTCCAAAGTGTGTGTGTTTCCTGTAAACCTGGAAGTATGACTCTGTCTTGGGTCGTTTCTTCTCAGCAACATACAGGAGGTGAGTCTCTGAATGAGACCAGACCATACAGCCGAACTGATCTGAGAACAGAGAGCACATGACCCTCATTATGTGTTCACGACCACCCATTAGGTGAGTTAAATGTAATTTTCCTATGAATTGCTGTGAGCTGCTTTAGAATAAGGCGAAACCTTAATGGAATCTGCCACCAACTAGCAAAAGAAAATAAGCTGTTTAAAAATTAAAGATTTTCATTGAAAACGATTTAGACTTTATGAGTGAGTCATTGAATCATTCACTCAAGAGACTCATTCAAAGACACTGATTCATCCAATAATGGAACAAGAGGAGTCTTTATGAGTGAGTCATTGAATCATTCACTCAAGAGACTCATTCAAAGACACTGATTCATCCAATAATGGAACAAGAGGAGTCTTTATGAGTGAGTCATTGAATCATTCACTCAAGAGATTTGTTCCAAAACACTGATTAATTTAGTAATGAAACAAGTGAAGTCTTTAAGACTGAGCCACAGAATCATTCACCCAAGAGATTTGTTCAAAAACACTGATTCATCCAGTAATGAAACAAGTGAAGTCTTTAAGACTGAGCCACAGAATCATTCACCCAAGAGATTTGTTCAAAAACACTGATTCATCCGGTAATAAAACAAGTGAAGTCTATGGGCCCTATCTTGCACCCAGCGCATTTGACTTTGTACACCGCCGCATGTGTCATTCCTATTTTGCATCCGCGCAGAGCGCGCTTTTCCCTCCACAGAAGCACATCGCTAAACTAGTGAATGAACTTGCGCTCCCTGGGCGGTTCAGCGCAAAAAAGAAGGCGTGTTCCGGCGCAAACAATCACTGGAGCTATTTTGCTGTTCCATTAAACAGTTGCGCCACTGACCAGAAAAAACCCAGTCTAAAGTCAGCGGCGCGTTGCGCGTTGTTCATTATGCTATTTTAAGGGCCATGCTTGACCATAATGTATAGCGTGCACAACGCGCAGACACTCTGCTCATGAAATCTACACAGATGCAACAGTTATTTTTGCAAATCATAAATTGTTACACTAAAACAAATATTAACACATTGTGGTGTGCCACGAAGATGTGAAAAAATAGGCATAAATCTAGCTTACAAATTATTCAGGCGTATTGTAGTAATTAAGGATCAGACCTGTTTGCCCAATAGTGGCAAGACATATATATATATATAAATATATAAGGACATCTGACAAATTGGTCTGTCCGTCAAGAACCAGGAAAAAAAATCGACTGAAAAAATAAAAAAACTGTTTAACCGACGCTATTGTGGGTGTTTCTCCATCCCCATACAACACAACTCCTCTGTCTTTCACTGCCTTACGAAAGGAAAATATATTTACCAATATATTACTTGAAATATATTTTAATATATTGTAAATATATGGAATAATATATTGATGGTATTATAAAATATATTATATATTCATGTAATATATTG
The DNA here is from genome assembly GCF_024679245.1 of Pseudorasbora parva. Lineage (NCBI taxonomy): Eukaryota > Metazoa > Chordata > Actinopteri > Cypriniformes > Gobionidae > Pseudorasbora > Pseudorasbora parva. The sequence goes on from NC_090184.1 coordinate 1,206,827, forward strand.
CAAAATATACAAATGATTGCCGCTTTCAATATATTGCAATATATTGAAAGATATAAATATTAATTCCCATATATGTGAATATATTGCCTAATGTATTGCATGAAATTTTCCAATATACTGCAATATATTTTTGTTTCGTAAGGGCTGCTCTTACAAGAACATCAGTCTCCTCGGCTGTGAACCGCTCCTGGCGTGCGCCTGGTAAATACGCCATAATAATAGCGATCCATAATGGAACTTGCGCAGCTGCTTTTAAAGGGAATGCTGGATGCCGCTCTGATTGGTTTATTCACGTTACGCCCAAACCACACCTATGAATAATGAAGCTACTTCAGACCAACCCATTTTAGATTTGCGCCGGGCGCAAGAGCCATTTATCCCGCCGGGAAAACAGCAACAGCGCTGAGACCCGCCCACAAAGTTACTTACGCTCCGCGCTTTGACACTTGCGTTTCAGATCGTTAAAATAGGGCCCTATGAGTCATTGAATAATTCACTCAACAGTTTTTTTTTTACTTTTTAAATATACTGCAGCAATTAACATTTTGTTAGAGCATGCTATTTTTATTTAGTTGGGGTGAGAATCTTGATCTGTTTGCACAAAAAGAAATCGATTCTCAGTTTATCCAGAATCGTGCAGCTCTATCGTGTGTAATGCCGCCTTTATGTGCTATCGGAAACTTGATAATTCCCACTTCTGAAGTCGTGATTATGAGCTCATGCCATTCAAATTTTGAAATGCGAGGGCGTTCATGTGCAATTTTTACCTAGGAAACTCGTATTTACGATAATTCCCAGAGCACGTGAAGGCGGCATTAATGTCTGTTGGGTGAATGAACACATTCAGGGCAGGGCAAAAGTATGTGTGTCCAATTAAAGTTACAATTCAAAATGACCTGAACTGTGGTAAACTTACATTTGACTCGTTGCAGAAAATCAATTAGCAAGATAGAAGCGTTGTATCAAAGATTAATCCTTATTTCGCCTTAAGCACTAAAGCATGTGATCTGTGCCATCTAAGAGAGCCATGTGGCTGCTCAGCACTGCAGATGTGAAACCGATGGCTGTTTGTTCTTTTGACCAGCAGATGGACTCAGCGCTGAAGAGTAATGACCCTCTCCTATCGAGATAAATGTTTTCCTCTTACCATCCTCATACACTTTGCCGTGTTTGTTGAGAGTCGTCAAATTAAGACACTTCAGCTTCCTGTTCTTGTGCCAGATCTAGACAGAGAGAGTGGAAAAGATCGCGGTTACACACTGACTGACTGCGATGGGACCAACAGGGGGACAGATCGCTCTTTAAAGGGTTAGTTCAACGATAAATGTAAATAGTGTGATTAATTCCTCCTGTGGTTGGCCAGCCGTCAGACCTCCGCTCATCTTCACACACAGATGAAGATATTAGTGTTGAAATCCGATGGCTCAGAAAGGCCTTCATTGACACCAATGTCATTTCCTCTCTCAAGACCCATAAAGGCACTAAAGACGTCGTTACAAAGCCCATCTCAGAATAGTGTTAGTGTGTAAAAAAAACTAAATAGCGACTTATATAGTGATGGCCGATTTCAAAACAAAGCTTCGAACCGTTATGAGCAGGGATGTAGTGGAGGATAAACGCACGTAAACGCCGTTTACGCACCTCCCAAAATTCAGAAATAGCGTTTACCCACCTCCAAAGTGCGTTTATCCACCTCTAAATAGAGTTTATCCACTTCTAAAAAGCCTACAGTTCCTAAGCCATTTTAATTTAAGCTTGTGTCGTTTTAGTTTCATATTGTTCATTTTCATTGGTTGTCTTTCATATCGTGCTGCAACTGTCAGTGAGAGTAGTGGAAAGTTCGGATCATTTTACTGACTCGGATCTTTGAGTCTCGTTCAGCAAAATGAACCAATCTTTTCTCTTCCCGTCTCTATGGGACTGACAGGAAGAACAAAAGACTCGGATCTCACCTGTCGATTCAGAATCAGAACAATCAGAACCCATATGTTGCGTAATGCGCACGTGCAGTCAAAACAAAGTGAACGAATCACTCTCTGAGACAACTCGGTAGTCCCGAGTCATAATAAAGATTTGTTCAAAATGAACGAATCACTCTCTGAGACAACTCGGTAGTCCCGAGTCATATTAAAGAGTCGTTCAAAATGAACGAATCATTCATGAACGACACGCAACCAAGATTCAAAAATGGATATCCAGAAATTTTCAAAATGACAATTATCCATTTGTAGTATATTTAATCAGCTTGTGACACTTTTCAATCACTTTTCAAATGGACAAAGAGGCACTCTGGACATTGTTGTGATATTAATTAATCACAGGCAGCTGGTTTAATGTAGAGAGCATGTCGAAACCCTGTAATAAAGCTGTAATGATGCAGTGTATTTTGTGTTCAAATAGAACATTTTTGGTTTTATTGTTTTTATAGTTTAGCAAAATCGTCTGTTAATGTCGGCAGCCATTAGGCTACACTTGTGGAAACTACAGTCCAACTTATATTGTCTTTCTTCTGTTGATTACAGAAACTGAGTTTTCTTTAAATTAAAATATGTGGCACCAAATTCATCCTTCTGTCGTTAATCTGCACCCGCCTCATTAGCAATTGGCAAAAACTGAAATTGACAACTATTTTGATAATCGATTAGTCGGCTTAAGTAATTTTTTAAGACAACAGTCAAATTCTTTGATTCCAGCTTGTTTAATGTGAATATGTTCTAGTGTGTTCTCTCATATGTGCTCATATTAGCCACCTCGTATTAGTATGAATTGCCGTGAGATCGGGCTGCATACACCGGTAGGCAGTGGCCCACCTTACCGTGACCACGATGCAGTCACCCAGAATTTATAGTTTACCCACCTCTTTTTTTACCACTACACCTCTGGTTATGAGTCAGTGAATCGATTCATGATTCGGATCGCCAGAGTCACGTGGGCCGCGTCTGAACCTGGAAAATGCTGCCTTCGGAGGACACATTTGAAGGCAGGAAGGCATTAAACCAAGTCCGAATCTAATGTTAGCTTCACTCCCTGCCTCCTGAGAAACCTTCATCTGATCGAGTTTTGAAGGCAGGTACATGTTTTCTTCGCTGCCTTTGATATCCCACAATCCTGTGCTTTACATTCAGTGACCGTTGAGCTGGGAAAAAAAGATGGCATCCGAAAGTTGTGCTTTCTGGTCAGTTTGTGTGTAATTGTATGTTAATAACCAGCATTTTCCACTTCTGATGTCATTTCTAACAAGATATTACTACTGTAGTAATTAAATATGTGTTTAGTTCTCACCAGAGCTCTCTCTATTATGAAGTAGATCATTAAACTGTTACACTGCCTTAGAAGTCTGTCCGAAATCAGTTTTGAGAGGTGCCTTCATGCATAAAACGCTGCCTTACAAGCCATTGCCTGATAAGGCTACAAGTCAGCTGGCTAGGTTTTCGGACGCTGCCGTGATTTCAGCAGTTTGACTCACGATCCGAATCATGAATCGATTCACTGACTCATAACGGTTCGAAGCTTTGTTCTGAAATCGGCCATCACTATATAAGTCGTTATTTAGTGTTTTTGCGCACTAACTCTATTCTGGCCTCTTCATCAATGATTGTAGAGCCGCTGTAGTGAGATGGGCTTTGTAACGACGTCTTTAGTGCCTTTATGGGTCTTGAGAGAGGAAATGACATTGGTGTCAATGAAGGCCTTTCTGAGCCATCGGATTTCAACACTAATATCTTCATCTGTGTGTGAAGATGAGCGGAGGTCTGACGGCTGGACAACCACAGGAGGAATTCATCACACTATTTACATTTATCGCTGAACTAACCCTTTAAATAAAAGTAAATAGAATATTATTAAATGTATTGTAATTTTACAGTTAGGGCTGCATGACCACAGCCCCAGTGTGAAGTCAATCAATCAGCTTTATTTATATCGCGCTTCTCCAATGCCGATTGATTCAAGGCAGCTTCACAGTGTTAAACAGGACAATATTGCCATAAAATGTGATTTGGCTGTACAGTTGTTCTGGAGAAAACAGTGATGTTATCAGCTTATTTTAATTTATCATGTTGTTGGCAGATCAGTGATATAGTTTATAGAATTAAATAAGACCTAATTAATTAATCCATAAGGTGTGGTGGTATCGTGGGTAAATGATCTGACCTCCAGGAAGTGCTTGTCTTCTCCTTTAATGCTGCTTTCTCTCAGAACAGCTTTCATGTCGCCGGATGGGGAATCCACACTGAGCAGCCTGAACACACACACACACACACACACACACACACACACACACACACACACACACACATCTCAGAGGTTTGATCTTTTTTACATGGTGTTTTAAACTTGTGTGACTTAATTTGGAAAAATCGAATTATGTGGGTGAACCCTCCATTTATATACACTATAATGCCAAAAGTGTTGTGCCGCCTGCCTTTCCATGCACATGAGCTTTAATGCCATCCCATTGTTAATCCGTAGGGTTTAATATGGAGTCGGCCCACCCTCTCTAACAGCTCCAGCTCTTCTGGGAAGGCTTTCCTCAAGGTTTAGGAGTGTGTTTATGGGGATTTTTGCCCATTCTTCTAGAAGCTCATTTGTGAGGTCAGGCACTGATGTTGGACGAGAAGGCCTGGCTCTCAGTCTCCGCTCTAATTCATCCCAAAGCTGTTCTATCGGGTTGAGCTCAGGACTCTGTGCAGGCCAGTCCAGTTCCTCCACACCAAACTCCTCATCCATGTCTTTATGGAGCGACGCTTTGTGCACTGGAGCGCAGTCATGCTGGGACAGGAAGGGGCCGTCCACAAACTGATCCCACAAAGTCAGGAGCATGAAATTGTCCAGTGGCGGCTGCTTTACTCCACCGCATCCCACGCTTTGCATTGCTCTTGGTGATGTAAGGCTTGGATGAGCTGCTCGGCCATGGAAACCCATTCCATGAAGCTCTCTCCGCTGTTCTTGAGCTCATCTGAAGGCCACAGAAGTCTGGAGGTCTGGAGCTGTTGACTCTGCAGAAAGTTTGAGACTTCTGCGCACTGTGACCCTCAGCATGCGCTGACCCCGCTCTGGGATTTAACACTTCGGGGCTGAGTTGCTGTTGTTCCCAATGGCTTCCACTTTGTTCTAATCCCACTAACAGTCGAGCGTGGAATATTTAGTAGTGAGGAAATGTCAGGAATGGACTTATTGGACAGGTGTCAGCCTATCACGGCCCCACGCTTGAGTTCACTGAGCTCCTGAGAGCGACCCATTCTTTCACTAATGTGTGTAGAAGCGTCTGCAGGCCGAGAGCTGGAGTTATACACCTGTGGCCATAAAGAGATCCAACACCTGAACACAGGGATCTGGAGGGGCGGCACAATACTTCTGCCAATATAGTGTATGTTTTCTTGATGATTTATAATGAACCTACTCTCCCTTGATCTCAGTGCAGTTTCCCGAGGGGCCGGAGTACACCACAGACGTCTCATCATGAAACACAATATACTGACGACAAAACTTCACACTCTCAGTCCTCTCCAAATCCCGCTGAGTCCACTCTGAAAAACACAGCGTCATGTGTGAGAGAGTACTATTAACATTTGTAATCTGTAGCGTTGCTTTAACCTGTAAACTATCAATGTAGGCTAAAAGGAATTATAAACATTAACATTATGAATTTCTGTTAAGCTGATTTGATATGCTTGTAATACTATGAAGATGTTGTAGCACTGTCTCACTCTCTCACACACACACACACACACACACATACACCTGTATAGATGTTGTAACACTGCCTCACACACGCACACCTGTGTAGATGTTGTAGCACTGTCTCACACACACACACACACACACACACACACACACACACACCTGTGTAGATGTTGCAGTACTGTCCGCCGTATCGTGACGTCACCACCGGACCCACGTCAGCGCGACACAAGGCGGGGAAGCGACACTGATCCCGGTACAGCTGAGCGATCTCCGCCGGCTCCCGGAGCACCTAACACACACACACACACACACACACACACACACACACACACACACACACACACACACACACACACACACACACTGAATATACTAGTCATTCACAGAACATGTGCGTGTTTAACTGAACATCAGCTCAGAGCACGTGACGCGGAAGTGCTCAGAATAACACTGAGCTGTTTTTAGGCTGTTGAGGTGTGTGTGTGTGTGTGTGTGTGTGTGTGTGTGTGTGTGTGTGTGTGTGTGTGTGTGTGTGTGTGTGTGTGTGTGTGGTAAGGATGCAGCTGTAAGCGGTGTGTCAGTGGTTTATCTGTACCTTTGAGCCCATGACAGCGCAGTGTGAAGAAAAGAGTCGCTGGAGAGGAATTCTGCGAGTAAACATGGAGCTGAGGGGGCGGAGCCACGGGCCGCGCCTCTCATTGGTCAGAGGAGCTGAGAGGGCGGAGCCATGGGCCGCGCCTCTCATTGGTCAGAGGCGATGACGTGCTATTATTTATATCACTCAAGGGACTTATTTTGTTTTTATCATTGGCACACATTATTAATCGGGTGATTATACCGTATAATGGTTGCTGACCCCTGCCTGGCCACCCCTATAAAAAAAAATCCTGGCTCCGCCACTGTGACAGCAATGTCTCGTAATAGAAAAGTATTTTTATGTATGGCAACGTTGATACAAAAGATTCTGCATAGGCTACATGTAATTAAATAGGCCTTATCATACACGTTTCCTATAATCTTAAGAACATTTTGAGACACCATGAATATGAACTAAAATGTGTTTTTAACATACTATCTCTGTATTTAAAAATTTTTTTAAAAAAATAATATAAAATAATATTTTAAAAGCACATTTTAGTTCCTATTCAATGGTGTCTTTAAGTACCTTATGGAAATGCGCTTTTTTTCACTTATATTTGTGTATTTTATATAACAGACCTATAGATTTGGATTTTTTTAAATACCATTTATTCCCATAAAATAAAAGGCTTTGTGATTAAAAAGATTGAATCAAATTGAGAATGATTCAATGACAAATGCATATTTAACAGTCACTTGTTGCCAACTGGTGGGGTAAAAGGGGTGGGACCATAACTTTTAACGATTAATTAAGCAGGTCCAATGGATGAAGGGCCCCTCAGGAGGTAAAAGCCCAGGGGCCCCAGACTTAATGCGGCCCTGATTATACATTGTGTCATATTATTCAGAAACATATGTTTCTTGTGAAATAGCATAATATACCTTTGTTATACTATAAAATTAATGAAAGACCATATAATAATAAGTACTATAATGGCTTCAGGCCCAGTTATATTTAGGTTATGAACCGAAGCCAGATCATTCATTATTAATGCCTGTTGTGTACAGTCTGCATGGATTCAGTATTATGCAGCATATGGCCACAAATTAATATAAACCATCAGCATTGACGACTGCCACTGCCAGTTTAAATCGCAAAACACTGGCATTTAAATCCATATGTAATATATAGCTCAATAAATGCTAAAACGCTTTGGTTGTGTTGACAAATTACTTTGTAAAATTTTGGATCTCCTACTCAGTTCTTCAGAAATCACACGAATTTTGGCTTCAAAATGGTGAAATTCATTTTGTTTTGAATCATTTGATTTAAATCAGTTTTAACCCAGTGAATGGGCTGTTTTAACCCAGCAGTTGGGCTGTTTTAACCCAGTGAATGGGCTGTGTTAACCCAGCAGTTGGGCTGTTTTAACCCAGAAATTGGGTTATTTTAACCCAGTGAATTGGCTGTTTTAACCCAGCAGTTGGGCTGTTTAAGCCCAGTGAATGGGCTGTTTTAACCCAGTGTATGGGCTGTTTTAACCCAGCAGTTGGGCTGTTTTAACCCAGTGAATGGGCTGTTTTAACCCAGCAGTTGGGCTGTTTTAACCCTGCGGCTGGGATATTTTAACCCAGTGGTTGGATGTTTTAACACAGAGTGAGTGGGATGTTTTAACCCAGTGAATGGGATGTTTTAACCCAGTGAATGGGCTGTTTTAACCCAGTGAATGGGCTGTTTTAACCCAGCAGTTGGGCTGTTTTAACCCAGCAGTTGGGCTGTTTTAACCCAGCGAATGGGCTGTTTTAACCCAGAGATTGGGTTATTTTAACCCAGTGAATGGGCTGTTTTAACCCAGCAGTTGGGCTGTTTTAACCCAGCGAATTGGCTGTTTTAACCCAGAGATTGGGTTATTTTAACCCAGTGAATTGGCTGTTTTAACCCAGCAGTTGGGCTGTTTTAACCCAGTGAATGGGATGAGTTAACCCAGCAGTTGGGCTGTTTTAACCCAGTGGTTGGGATGTTTTAACCCAGCAGTTGGGCTGTTTTAACCCAGTGAATGGGCTGTTTTAACCCAGCAGTTGGGCTGTTTTAACCCAGTGTGTTCTGTAGAGAAAGAGTGTGTTCTGCAGAGAAAGAGTGTGTTCTGCAGAGAAAGAGTGTGTTCTGCAGAGAAAGAGTGTGTTCTGTAGAGAAAGAGTGTATTCTGTAGAGAAAGGTTGTGTTCTGCAGAGAAAGAGTGTGTTCTTCAGAGAAAGAGTGTGTTCTGCAGAGAACGAGTGTGTTCTGCAGAGAAAGAGTGTGTTCTGTAGAGAAAGAGTGTGTTCTGCAGAGAAAGAGTGTGTTCTGCAGAGAAAGAGTGTGTTCTGCAGAGAAAGAGTGTGTTCTGTGATGCTGAGGTGAGTGTGTTCTGCAGAGAAAGAGTGTGTTCTGCAGAGAAAGAGTGTGTTCTGTAGAGAAAGAGTGTGTTCTGCAGAGAAAGAGTGTGTTCTGCAGAGAAAGAGTGTGTTCTGTAGAGAAAGAGTGTGTTCTGTAGAGAAAGGTTGTGTTCTGCAGAGAAAGAGTGTGTTCTTCAGAGAAAGAGTGTGTTCTGCAGAGAACGAGTGTGTTCTGCAGAGAAAGAGTGTGTTCTGCAGAGAAAGAGTGTGTTCTGCAGAGAAAGAGTGTGTTCTGTAGAGAAAGGTTGTGTTCTGCAGAGAAAGAGTGTGTTCTTCAGAGAAAGAGTGTGTTCTGCAGAGAACGAGTGTGTTCTGCAGAGAAAGAGTGTGTTCTGCAGAGAAAGAGTGTGTTCTGTAGAGAAAGAGTGTGTTCTGCAGAGAAAGAGTGTGTTCTGCAGAGAAAGAGTGTGTTCTGCAGAGAAAGAGTGTGTTCTGTGATGCTGAGGTGAGTGTGTTCTGCAGAGAAAGAGTGTGTTCTGCAGAGAAAGAGTGTTCTGTAGAGAAAGAGTGTATTCTGCAGAGAAAGAGTGTGCTCTGTAGAGAAAGAGTGTGTTCTGTAGAGAAAGAGTGTGTTCTGCAGAGAAAGAGTGTGTTCTGGAGAGAAAGAGTTTGTTCTGTAGAGAAAGAGTGTGTTCTGCAGAGAAAGAGTGTGTTCTGTAGAGAAAGAGTGTGTTCTGCAGAGAAAGAGTGTGTTCTGGAGAGAAAGAGTTTGTTCTGTAGAGAAAGAGTGTGTTCTGCAGAGAAAGAGTGTGTTCTGTAGAGAAAGAGTGTGTTCTGCAGAGAAAGAGTGTGTTCTGGAGAGAAAGAGTTTGTTCTGTAGAGAAAGAGTGTGTTCTGCAGAGAAAGAGTGTGTTCTGCAGAGAAAGAGTGTGTTCTGCAGAGAAAGAGTGTGTTCTGTGATGCTGAGGTGAGTGTGTTCTGTAGAGAAAGAGTGTGTTCTGCAGAGAAAGAGTGTGTTCTGCAGAGAAAGAGTGTGTTCTGTAGAGCAAGAGTGTGTTCTGCAGAGAAAGAGTGTGTTCTGCAGAGAAAGAGTGTGTTCTGTAGAGAAAGAGTGTGTTCTGCAGAGAAAGAGTGTGTTCTGCAGAGAAAGAGTGTGTTCTGTGATGCTGAGGTGAGTGTGTTCTGCAGAGAAAGAGTGTGTTCTGCAGGGAAAGAGTGTGTTCTGTAGAGAAAGAGTGTGTTCTGCAGAGAAAGAGTGTGTTCTGCAGGGAAAGAGTGTGTTCTGTAGAGAAAGAGTGTGTTCTGTAGAGAAAGAGTGTGTTCTGCAGAGAAAGAGTGTGCTCTGTAGAGAAAGAGTGTGTTCTGCAGAGAAAGAGTGTGTTCTGTGATGCTGATGTGTGTGTGTTCTGCAGAGAAAGAGTGTGTTCTGCAGAGAAAGAGTGTGTTCTGTGATGCTGAGGTGTGTGTGTTCTGCAGAGAAAGAGTGTTCTGCAGAGAAAGAGTGTGTTCTGTAGAGAAAGAGTGTGTTCTGCAGAGAAAGAGTGTGTTCTGTGATGCTGAGGTGTGTGTGTTCTGCAGAGAAAGAGTGTTCTGCAGAGAAAGAGTGTGTTCTGGAGAGAAAGAGTGTGTTCTGTAGAGAAAGAGTGTGTTCTGCAGAGAAAGAGTGTGTTCTGTAGAGAAAGAGTGTGTTCTGCAGAGAAAGAGTGTGTTCTGCAGAGAAAGAGTGTGTTCTGTAGAGAAAGAGTGTGTTCTGTGATGCTGAGGTGTGTGTGTTCTGCAGAGAAAGAGTGTTCTGCAGAGAAAGAGTGTGTTCTGGAGAGAAAGAGTGTGTTCTGTAGAGAAAGAGTGTGTTCTGCAGAGAAAGAGTGTGTTCTGTAGAGAAAGAGTGTTCTGCAGAGAAAGAGTGTGTTCTGTAGAGAAAGAGTGTGTTCTGCAGAGAAAGAGTGTGTTCTGTAGAGAAAGAGTGTGTTCTGCAGAGAAAGAGTGTGTTCTGCAGAGAAAGAGTGTGTTCTGTGATGCTGAGGTGTGTGTGTTCTGCAGAGAAAGAGTGTTCTGCAGAGAAAGAGTGTGTTCTGCAGAGAAAGAGTGTGTTCTGTAGAGAAAGAGTGTGTTCTGCAGAGAAAGAGTGTGTTCTGCAGAGAAAGAGTGTGTTCTGTAGAGAAAGAGTGTGTTCTGTAGAGAAAGAGTGTGTTCTGCAGAGAAAGAGTGTGTTCTGCAGAGAAAGAGTGTGTTCTGTAGAGAAAGAGTGTGTTCTGCAGAGAAAGAGTGTGTTCTGCAGAGAAAGAGTGTGTTCTGTAGAGAAAGAGTGTGTTCTGCAGAGAAAGAGTGTGTTCTGCAGAGAAAGAGTGTGTTCTGTAGAGAAAGAGTGTGTTCTGTAGAGAAAGAGTGTGTTCTGCAGAGAAAGAGTGTGTTCTGCAGAGAAAGAGTGTGTTCTGTAGAGAAAGAGTGTGCTCTGCAGAGAAAGAGTGTGTTCTGTAGAGAAAGAGTGTGTTCTGCAGAGAAAGAGTGTGTTCTGCAGAGAAAGAGTGTGTTCTGCAGAGAAAGAGTGTGCTCTGCAGAGAAAGAGTGTGTTCTGCAGAGAAAGAGTGTGTTCTGCAGAGAAAGAGTGTGTTCTGTAGAGAAAGAGTGTGTTCTGTAGAGAAAGAGTGTGTTCTGCAGAGAAAGAGTGTGTTCTGGAGAGAAAGAGTGTGTTCTGTAGAGAAAGAGTGTGTTCTGCAGAGAAAGAGTGTGTTCTGGAGAGAAAGAGTGTGTTCTGGAGAGAAAGAGTGTGTTCTGCAGAGACAGAGTGTGTTCTGCAGAGAAAGAGTGTGTTCTGCAGAGAAAGAGTGTGTTCTGTAGAGAAAGAGTGTGTTCTGTAGAGAAAGAGTGTGTTCTGCAGAGAAAGAGTGTGTTCTGCAGAGAAAGAGTGTGTTCTGTGATGCTGATATGTGTGTGTTCTGCAGAGAAAGAGTGTGTTCTGCAGAGAAAGAGTGTGTTCTGCAGAGAAAGAGTGTGTTCTGTGATGCTGAGGTGTGTGTGTTCTGCAGAGAAAGAGTGTGTTCTGCAGAGAAAGAGTGTGTTCTGTAGAGAAGGAGTGTGTTCTGCAGAGAAAGAGTGTGTTCTGTGATGCTGATGTGTGTGTGTGTTCTGCAGAGAAAGAGTTTTCTGCAGAGAAAGAGTTTGTTCTGGAGAGAAAGAGTGTGTTCTGTAGAGAAAGAGTGTGTTCTGCAGAGAAAGAGTGTGTTCTGCAGAGAAAGAGTGCGTTCTGTAGAGAAAGAGTGTTCTGCAGAGAAAGAGTGTTCTGTAGAGAAAGAGTGTGTTCTGCAGAGAAAGAGTGTGTTCTGTAGAGAAAGAGTGTGTTCTGCAGAGAAAGAGTGTGTTCTGCAGAGAAAGAGTGTGTTCTGCAGAGAAAGAGTGTGTTCTGTGATGCTGAGGTGTGTGTGTTCTGCAGAGAAAGAGTGTTCTGCAGAGAAAGAGTGTGTTCTGCAGAGAAAGAGTGTGTTCTGTAGAGAAAGAGTGTGTTCTGCAGAGAAAGAGTGTGTTCTGGAGAGAAAGAGTGTGTTCTGTAGAGAAAGAGTGTGTTCTGGAGAGAAAGAGTGTGTTCTGGAGAGAAAGAGTGTGTTCTGGAGAGAAAGAGTGTGTTCTGCAGAAAAAGAGTGTGTTCTGTGATGCTGAGGTGAGTGTGTTCTGCAGAGAAAGAGTGTGTTCTGCAGAGAAAGAGTGTGTTCTGTAGAGAAAGAGTGTGTTCTGCAGAGAAAGAGTGTGTTCTGTAGAGAAAGAGTGTGTTCTGTAGAGAAAGAGTGTGTTCTGCAGAGAAAGAGTGTGTTCTGCAGAGAAAGAGTGTGTTCTGTAGAGAAAGAGTGTGTTCTGTAGAGAAAGAGTGTGTTCTGCAGAGAAAGAGTGTGTTCTGCAGAGAAAGAGTGTGTTCTGTAGAGAAAGAGTGTGTTCTGTAGAGAAAGAGTGTGTTCTGCAGAGAAAGAGTGTGTTCTGTAGAGAAAGAGTGTGTTTGTGGCAAGGGGGGCGTGGTTCAGCGAGGTCTGCAGCGGGAGAGAGGGCCGCGGGACGAGCGGTAAGTGAGTGGGTTGGACGCAGATCAATAACACCTGTCTCTTGTTCCAGTAATGCGCGCGGAGACGGGATAAAACACCAGCGGAACCGGAGACCAGGAAGAGAGAGAGTCGGACTGTTGGTGCGAGAACGCAGAGACTGAAGCCGGAAGTGCCGCGAACCGGAAGTTATTGTTGCTTAGGAGTTTGACTGAGAACACACGAAGAAGTGTGTTATTGACATTGAGAAAGAGAAAATAAAGATACGCATCAACAGTCCAGCCGACCCCTGTGTCCTCTTCCTTCCTTACTATATCGAACTTGTTACAGTGTTCTGCAGAGAAAGAGTGTGCTCTGTGATGGTGAGGTGAGTGTGTTCTGCAGAGAAAGAGTGTGTTCTGCAGAGAAAGAGTGTGTTCTGTAGAGAAAGAGTGTGTTTTGTAGAGAAAGAGTGTGTTCTGTGATGCTGAGGTGTGTGTGTTCTGTCAGCACACGTTTATTCTGGCTCTGATCAGACGAGCCGCTGTATATCTGTGTGTGTGATGGCGTGTAAAGCACACTTCGAGTCAGGAGTTTTTAAAATCCTCTTTTATTTTTTCCTGATTGTATCGGAGGGTCATTATTACTTTCATCACACAACATGACGTTACATCAAGCCTACTACAGGTATACACTGAAACGAACACACACTTTACAATGGGTATATGGATATGCTCTCACAACAGTCAATGGACACTTATTTTATTTTTCCACCACCTGTTGTCTTTTTTTGTCCCCATCCACAAATTAAATGGAAGCCGTGTCTCTTTTTTAAAGAGTCTTTTACAATCACAACAAGTATAGACCATAGACCAAAAATGTCTCAATACAATTTTTTTGTTATTTTTTTACATTTCCAAACAGTCCACATGAGCCGATCACATACACAGTGTGATTTATTGGAATATTTATGTGTTTATTTGGTTTCTGTTGATGTCGTGATGCTCCATTTTTTTCTTAGACTTAATTTACACAAAGCCACAGGTCATTTTACACCTTGCTCTGAATGTTTCGTGTGCAGAAGTATAGTACAATTTACATGTTTTACAGATATATTCATGTGTTCTTAACCGTGGAAATGGTTGCCAGTGCTCTGAGCAGCGGAGGATCGGGACGGGACGGGACGCCTAAGGCCCATGCACTTCTCAGGATACTTTATAAACACTAATTCATCGGATTATTTCCTTTTTGCCCGAGTGACAGTGACCTGTTTGTGTGTGTTTCTTTCTTTGTGCCTCTAATTTACTCCTACAAGAGTAATTGTTTTCTAACGCAGTAAAAAGGATCATAATGCACGATGAGTGAAGAAATAAATCCCACAGATATAATGGCAGGTGATCTGCTTTCCCTGACATACATCACAGTCAAAAGTCTAATGAATCAAACCTAGGGTGTCGGAATGAATGGCTTTCTTGGTATTGTAGTTAAGCCCTTATAGCTCTGCATATATCTCCCCTTGGTGCATTAAGTCTATGCTTTCCTGAGGTGAAAAGGATCAGACACACACATGCACAATAAAAAAGAAACCTCTGAGCCGCCGGGCAGAATGATAGCTAATATAGTTCATATAGCAGGCAGTACAAACAGCTTCCGTTGGGTGATTCTCACACATCGCTCCTATATAACCGCTGCCCATATACATTCTCTTCCATTTACATATTTATCTGTTTAATAAAATATGATTTACTACATTTTGGTATAGTTATTTAAAACTTCCTTTTGAAAAAATAAATATATCCTGATATATATAAACGAATATAACTGAAAATCTGTAGTCTGTGTTTCCTCTGAACACAGATATTACTGTATGATCGCATAAAGGATCATCTAAGACCAGATTTCTCCAATATAAACCTCCTCATATACTATATCATTATATTTAGGTATTGCACCAATAGGCAGCCACACTCTAAAAAATGTTGCTTTAAAAACAACCCAAGTTGGGTTGAAAAGGGACAAACCTGGCAATTGGGCTGTTTCAACCCAGCAGTTGGGTTGTTTTAACCCAGTGGTTGGGCTGTTTTAACCCAGTGAATGGGTTATTTTAACCCAGCAGTTGGGCTGTTTTAACCCAGAGGTTGGGCTGTTTTAAACCAGCGGTTGGGCTGTTTTAACCCAGTGGTTGGGCTGTTTTAACCCAGCGGTTGGGCTGTTTTAACCCAGTGGTTGGGCTGTTTGAACCCAGTGAATGGGCTGTTTTAACCCAGCAGTTGGGCTGTTTTAACCCAGTGGTTGGGCTGTTTTAACCCAGCGGTTGGGCTGTTTTAACCCAGCAGTTGGGCTGTTTTAACCCAGCAGTTGGGCTGTTTTAACCCAGTGGTTGGGCTGTTTTAAACCAGCGTTTGGGATGTTTTAAACCAGCGGTTGGGCTGTTTTAACCCAGTGGTTGGGCTGTTTTAACCCAGTGGTTGGGCTGTTTTAACCCAGTGGTTGGGCTGTTTTAACCCAGCGGTTGGGCTGTTTTAACCCAGTGGTTGGGCTGTTTTAAACCAAGCGGTTGGGCTGTTTTAACCCAGTGGTTGGGCTGTTTTAACCCAGTGAATGGGCTGTTTTAACCCAGCAGTTGGGCTGTTTTAGCCCAGTGGTTGGGCTGTTTTAACCCAGTGGTTAGGCTGTTTTAACCCAGCAGTTGGGCTGTTTTAACCTAGTGGTTGGGCTGTTTTAACCCAGTGGATGGCCTATTTTAACCCAGCAGTTGGGCTGTTTGAACCCAGAGATTGGGTTGTTTGAACCCAGAGATTGGGTTGTTTTAACCCAGCGAATGGGCTGTTTTAACCTAGAGAATGGGCTGTTTTAACCTAGAGAATGGGCTGTTTTAACCCAGCGGTTAGGTTGTTTGAACCCAGAGATTGGGTTGTTTTAACCCAGTGAATGGGCTGTTTTAACCCAGAGATTGGGTTGTTTAAACCCAGAGATTGGGTTGTTTTAACCCAGTGAATGGGCTATTTTAACCCAGAGATTGGGTTGTTTAAACCCAGAGATTGGGTTGTTTTAACCCAGCGAATGGGCTGTTTAACCCAGAGATTGGGTTGTTTAAACCCAGAGATTGGGTTGTTTTAACCCAGCGAATGGGCTGTTTTAACCAAGTGGTTGGGTTCTTTTAACCCAGTGAATGGGCTGTTTTAACCCAGCGCTTGAGTTGTTTTAACTCAGCGAACCCAGTTTTATATAACTCAACTATTGTTTGAAAATGACTGTATGGCTGGCTTAAAATGAACCTAAAGTATGTTGGAAATTAACATGTATTAATATGTTTACCAAATTAACATCATTAATGCCTTTAATGAATAATAATTAAAGAGTGAACATTTAATTAAATTCCTTATTATTATATAAGTGTTCACTTTTGATTATTTTTGTTGCCTCTAGTATTTTATTTAGGGTTCATTTTAAGCCAGCCATACAGTCATTTTAGTTAAATGAAACTACCCAGCACATTGTGCAAACAGTTAACCCAACCGCTGGGTTTGTCCATTTCCAACCCAACTTGGGTTGTTTTTATCCCAGCATTTTTTGGAGTGTCCGCATCATCTTCCATCTAGCGTCCATCCGTGGACCGTGAGAAATGATTGGCGCTCGTGTTAACCGCTATGGCTAATCGGTTCCAACAGTGGGAGACATGCCACAGATATGGGGAAGGAAATGTCCATTCAGATGGAGTATTTACAGTACAGCTTCTCTTCCACAAACAACCCAGCCCCTAATATAACATCTGTGAAGCTGCGAACTCTCCGATTCGGTGTTTTATTTCGTTTCAATACTAGTTTGTGTTTCTCTCAGCGGAGAAATGCATTGCATAGAAGGTCTGAAATTAAAAGTCTTCTTAGTCTCGTTGTTGATCAGAATTTTTTTTTTTTGATTGATTGATTGATTGATTGATTCAATGATAATGTAGATGCATACATACACACATCCAAAATCATTCACACGTACCATTAGAACATATAGCAATATCAATATTTTGTCTTTTTTTTTTTAAACATGCAATCTCTACTTGCTTAAAAGATCCACCATTCCACTAAACACCTCCTTATTTCTCCCACCAGTTTTTCTTAATTATTACCGTTATTGAATAAAAAATTCTCATGGCTTTGACACCTAACGTGTAATCGTGAGAGACTGAGCATCACTTATTTAATGACAGATATATTACAGGTTAACACACTCTCCTGACCGCGACTGTAAAAACATCGGACGATTGTGCTCTTTACCGACTGTCCACCATCCTCTATTGCTTTTGATCTCATTTTAAACGGATAAAAATGAACAAAAACAAATGTAAACAATGATTCAACAGCAATGAATAAACGTAATATTTAAAAATTCAAAAATAAACTTTTTCCATATACAAACAATGCGAAAATTAAAATAAATAGAAACTGTGATATAGAAAAATATCTACAAACATATAGTAAGGCGACAAAAAGAAAAAGATAATGCACAATATTCCAGCTGGCCAGTACCGTACGATTGTTGTAAAACTCCCCATCTGCTGCCTGAGGACGATTTCTGAACACTTTGGGAAGGACGGTGAATAAAAAAGACCTGATGGGCCAGAGCCTGCGTTGGGGATGAGCGGAGCCGTCCTCTTCTTCATACGCTCCTTCTCTCGCTGATATCGTGAACAGTGTAAGGTCTTGGATCACATGCATTCCCAGTCCACTTTACACTTTTATAGCACATAGCAAGAGAAGGAAGGAAAACATAAAAAGACTCAAACAAACACAGGTTGTTGTTGTTTTTTCTTCTTCATTCTGGAATGTAGAGTTAAAGGACGTAGCATAGAGATGTGTTACAGTAACCATGTTCATGATTTTCCTTCTTTTTTTTCTCTTCTTTTTCCTTGAGGAAAAACCTATGAAGTTTTTCTAAGTGTTGGCGATGTCTTCCGTTCCTGAGAGGGGAGTGAAGAGCGTTTTTCCAGGAGAATCACACTTCTCTGTGAGGTTAATGCGCAGATTAAATGTTGGCATTATTATCGACCGGCGTGTTTTTCTGATAGTGTGCGACTGGAGTCATCGCTCTTCTTCTTCTTCTGTGTCCCGTAGGCCGGGAAGCTTCCTCATGTTGTTCGGATGGAACACAGATACAGAGTTCCCAAATAATCTGAAGAAGAACAATATGAATACAAAGACGGCATTACAATCCAATGGCAGACATTTCAAATATCAAATATGAAAATAATAACTATATTCGGGAATACTTTAGTATGGGGAACACATGTTCACTATTAACTCCGCCTTCTGCCTCAATAAACTCCTAATTTACTGCTTATTAATAGTTAGTAAGGTAGTTTTTGTAGCGTTTAAGTTTAGGTATTGGGTCGGATTAAGGGATGTAGAATAAGCTCATGCAGAATAAGGCATTAATATGAGCTTTAGAAGTGCTCATAAACAGACAATATCATAGGAATATGCATGATAATAAGACACTAGTTAATAGTTAATAACTGAAACCTAAAATAAAGTGTTACCAAATTTTCAAACATGTTTCCCTAATGCCGAGTTCACACTGCCCGATTTTAGGACCAATTTTGACTCGCCGACAGGTTTTGTAAAATCACAGATAATATCCGGTGCCCTCAGAGGAGCGTCTATCTCACTGCACTGGGATGCTTGAAACTACTGCCATATACACTATATTGGCTAAATTATTGTGCCGCTCCTCCAATTCACTGAGTTCAGGTGTTCAATCCGTGTATAACTCCAGCTCTCGGCCTGCAGACGCTTCTACACACATTAGTGAAAGAATGGGTCGCTCTCAGGAGCTCAGTGAACTCAAGCGTGGGGCCGTGATAGGCTGACACCTGTGCAATAAGGCCATTCCTGACATTTCCTCACTACTAAATATTCCACGCTCAACTGTTAGTGGGATTAGAACAAAGTGGAAGCCATTGGGAACAACAGCAACTCAGCCACGAAGTGTTCAATCCCAGAGCGGGGTCAGCGCATGCTGAGGGTCACAGTGAGCAGAAGTCACCAACTTTCTGCAGAGTCAACAGCTCCAGACCTCCAGACTTCTGTAGCCTTCAGATGAGCTCAAGAACAGCGGAGAGAGCTTCATGGAATGGGTTTCCATGGCCGAGCAGCTCATCCAAGCCTTACATCACGAAGAGCAATGCAAAGCGTGGGATGCAGTGGAGTAAAGCAGCCGCCACTGGACTCTAGAGCAGTGAGACGTGTTCTCTGAGCGACCAATCACGCTTCAGTCGGACAATCCCATGGACGAGTCTGGGTTTGGCCGTCGCCAGGAGAACGGGACTCGCCTGACTGCATTGTGGCAAGTGTAATGTTTGGTGGAGGGGGGATTATGGGGTGGGGTTGTTTTTCAGGGGTTGGCCCCTTAGTTCCAGTGAAAGGAACTCTTAATGCTTCACCAAGACATTTTTGGACAATTTCACGCTCCTGACTTTGTGGGATCAGTTTGTGGACGGCCCCTTCCTGTCCCAGCATGACTGCGCTCCAGTGCTCAAAGCGTCGGTCCATAAAGACATGGATGAGGAGTTTGGTGTGGAGGAACTGGACTGGTTTCTATGGCCGAGCAGCTCATCCAAGCCTTATATTCAGCAATCGTTTTTTACTGCCCACTCCACCTAAGAGATAATAAAGCCGCTCCCCACTGTCTTCAGTCTATGTTTCCAACCCCGGATTAGGACTGACATTTCAAAACTTCAGATTCTAAAGCTACTTACAGGCTTTCAGAGCGAATAGAGTCGTCTCCTTTGAATTATGACCTTGAGTTGGCAGAGTCCTGTGATTCCTGTCCTGGTTGGCTTAAAAACAAAACAAGAACAAAGTCATAAATGGTTTTCACAAAATGGCCACTATCCCTAACAATAATGAACATCTGCCAATTTAGTGGCATGTTTCTTTATGCCTTTCAGACAGTCGTCACACCAGAGGATGACTCGGGGAACATATCCAAAATACCAACCCTAATGTAATATGTATGACATTTTATCATAAGTTTTCATTTTCTTACCAGAACAACCAGATAGCTTCTCTCCCTCTCACTTTCGTTTGTTGTCTTCTTTTTAAATTAAAACGTTTTAGGGAAACTTCATAGGTTTTTCCAGTGCAAAAATGTCCTCTGTCGTTGTAGAGACCCTAAAATAACACAGAAACACTGGGAATAATCCCTGAGGCTGAACACATGCCCTCTTCCTATAATGCACAGTTCCTATAAAGCAATCGCACCTTTAATTGTTCTTCCTCACCACAAGGAGGTGAACTTCTTGCCAAACCCAGAGATGGCTGTGCCAGTCACAGAAAGTAAAATAAAATGAGAAAAACAATAGATTAATATTGATTATAAACAGAATGGTTCAAATAATTACATGCCCTTTTGCTAATGAAAATTACTTCAGAACAAACATTGATTAATATGATTCTTTGACTGACCCATTACTTAAACTAGACCTAGAAATACTCGTTCCGTCTCGGAAGCTCTGCTCACCTTCTCCTAATTTGCCGGCCTGCTCTGCCGCTCCTCCGGGCAATATCTTCGACAGCATGCTGTCTCCTTCCACACCGGTCTGACCCGCGGCGGCGCTGCCGATTCCTCCAGGCCGCGTGGGAGCCTTGGACCCTACAGAATTATGGGAACATTTTCAACAGCAGTGTTCATTAGGACAGCAAATTCTGATTTACTTTTAGTCTTATTAGTCTCCTAAAATCTAATGAGTTTAGTTAAATTATAATGCATTAATTGATCATTTAAGCATTACATAACCGACTGTTACTTGAACCGACATTTTGACATTATTGTGATGTTGTCATTAAAATACACAAAGGGGAGCTCAATTCACTGTTGTTGTTGTTGTTGTTGTTGTTTTTTAAACATATATAAATAGTTTTTATAGCTTTGTATTTCTGTTTTAATTAGTAGGCTATATCAGGTTAAGCTAAAGCTTTACGTTTGTTTATTTATTTTTTAAATTTCAGTTAACATTTATTTAATTTCAAGTAATGAAGTTTTTTTTAATGGTTTTAGTAAACTATTATTATAACCCTGATACTTTGTTGAATATATATATATATATATATATATATATATATATATATGTATATATATTCAATTTTCAATATATATATAGTCTTATTGTTTAGTGTTTTTTGTGTATGATGTTTGTTTGTGTTGTGGAAACAATTGCAAACAAGGGAACAATAAAAGTCAACAACAACAACATGTCAAATACTGGTCTTTCTATGAATTAAATGGGAATTAAATTAAATACAGTGTATTGTGTAAACAAAAACAAATATATAATGCGTGACTTTTAGTTATAAACAAGCTTGAAATACACAGTGACTCTTATTTTAAAATGCCTTTCACTTGCAGTTGCAGATGCTCATGCAAGTTTAGATGAGGGAGATAAAATATGCATTGCTACAACCGTCTAAAGCATTTTACTATATAAACATTGTCATGTTCAATGTCAAACATTGTATTCATCAGCATTAGTTCATAAACAATTGCCTGGTATAAATGTGCACTATTCATTAATGAAAATGTCAGTAGATTTCCATCATAGTTTTTGTCATCCAACACTAGTTTTTACTTAATTATCGTCTGGTTTTCGTCAGTGAAAATAGGTTGTTGGCAAAAATGATGATGAAAATATTTTGTCAACGAAATGAACACTGATCAACAGACACATATATCCCCCACTTCCTTTAGCTATGGAAATGGGTAAAAGATCTAGGAAGTAATCCAAGATAATGTAAAGATCAGACTGTGACCACTCATTAATCCTCAAGACACAGAGCATGGCTGTCTTCCCGATATTTACAGATCAAAAGTATACACACATTTGTCCCTAATTTATTTCGTGTAACGTTTGTTTTTCTCCCTAAAGGCCGATAGTACATCAGTGACATAGGCACAGTGTTATTTTGCATGTAAGATCTGCTGCTGCATGAATAGACAAACATATATGTTGTAGACAGGTGGAGCTGGGGAGGTGGAGGGTTTTTACAGAAAACACTATTTAAATGTTGAGCAAGAAAGCTCATTGGCTGCCGAATCAGCAGAGGCTGGTCCGCTTGTGCCGTGTAGTAAATGATGGGATTGCATGTAAAGGACCAATCAGCCTGTGACATCTAGGGCCCTATAATCCACCCGGCGTAATTTAACGTCATGCTCACGTCCACCTCCACAGTGTTTAAATATATGCACTGGCGCAGTGTGTGTGTGTGTGTGTGTGTGTGTGTGTGTGTGTGTGTGTGTGTGTGTGTGTGTGTGTGTGTGTGTGTGTGTGTGTGTGTGTGTGTGTGTGTGTGTGTGTGTGTGCTGTTGAACATTCCTGTGTGTATACACTGCAAAAAATGCTTTTCTTAATTACTTGTTTCAAGTCCAAACATTCTAATTCTCAAAATAAGAAGTATTTACTAGACAATCAAAAATTATTGTCTTGTTTTGGGAAAAATTAACTCAAAATGAAAAGAGTTTTTGCTTAAAATAAGATAAATAATCTGCCAATGGGGTGAGCAAAAAAATTGAAAACAAGATTATTTTTCTCACCCCATTGGCAGATTATTTATCTTATTTTAAGCAAAAACTCTTTTCATTTTGAGTTATTTTTTCCTAAAACAAGAATATTTTTCTTAATGTAAGAATTTTTTGATATTTGTACTAGAAACACGACAAAAATACTAAGTAAGAAGAGTTCCTCACAATAGCAAAGCTCCAACAATAATCCTGAACACACCTGGTTTAGACCAGACGCCCATGGGGGAGCGAACACACACACACACACACACACACACACACACACACACACACACACACACACACACACACACACACACACACACACACACACACACACACATGTTTAAATATTAAAAATAAAAGGATTCCTCTCTGGAGAAGTGTTCAGTCTCTCCTCATGTAATCAGGGAATCCGCTCATGGCTTTTAAAGGGAAAGGGAGCTGAGGCTCTGATTGGTTTATTGCCCGTTACACCCCAAACACACCCATGACTCATTAAGATATGAGGGACGACCCTTTTAGACCATGAGCCGGAGCGCAGACCGTGTTTTCCGTCATTAAACTAGCAGAAGTGGATTCGGACACGCCACTGAAATAGGGCCTATAGAGTTTGTGAACTGAATTAGATATTATTAATACTTATAGGTCTTTTGTATTTCCTGGTATTTAGTGACAGCACTGAGCAGCACGGCTAACATTTGGTACAATTAATGAATCCACACTAATCCAGCACAATACAACTATGGTATGCATATGTATTTTGTTAAACCCCACAAGCAATACATGCTGTCCTTTGCCTGAGATTTAATGAATCTAGGTCATGTTGTAGTTTGAGCACACTTACCTATCCCGGTAAGCGGAGGTTGAGCTATTTTGGCAGGCTGGCCGGGAACTGCTTTAGCTCCGATAGCAGTGGCAGGAGTCGCCTCTGGTTTCATCTACAGGAGACAAGAGACACATGTTCATAAAATACAACTATAAACATATTAAAATGGTTACTTATATGTTAAGTGAAAGTTTGTTTATTTTTAATAGAAGAATAAATATATATTTAATGTGAAATTAAACAAAAGCAATATTATGATTTAAAATATATGGAAAATTTTAAAAGTGCTGTTTAAAAGAAAACTATAACTCACTCTTTCAATCTATAACTTAAGCAGGCACTAAAGAAAGGGGAGTTTTGTAACAGAACAGAGTATAGAACAGAGATGGTGAATACAGGAAATTTGTTAGGCATACATTTGAACATATAGACAGAAGATTACGTAACTAAGCATATGTAACTAGTAGAATTGCATTAGAAGAAAAAGTAGGTTTGCACTTCCTTGGGGGGAAACAAATGCAAGGCAGCAACAGAATAGTGTTAAAGTTTCAGGTAAGCCTTTTAAGTCTTCGTTTTGCATTAATAAAATGCAGCATAAGAACCACTTTGCCGTTGTTATGCACAAGCATGTGTGTTGTTTTTAGTTGGCTACACACAAGCATTGACACATAATGCAATAATCTCCAAGTAAGATCTAAAATAGTAATATTTCTTAAGTCAAATTACCATGGATAAACCGACAGGATAGGGTGTTTCTGTAATACAGGATCAGAAGAACAAATCCTATTCAAAATATCAATACAGTGCTGCCTTGCTAGACCTGTAATAAACCAGGCACAGGTAAAACAGGTCAAAAGAATAATGTTCATCTCATCTGGCCACAGCGATCTGAGTTTAACTTCTGAGGGCTTTAGACTGGCTCTGAAAAAAATAGTTGTTTATTTACTTTCTTTGTTTAGTAGAGCACTAAAGATGAATCTGTTGGTGATTTCTAAACTGCAAGTCAACGTGTGCCGTCACTGTGAGAGTCAAAAAGCAGATAAAGGCAACTCAAACTAAATGCCATTGGCTTCTGATGATATATGTTTATGTGCGTATACATCAGAGAGCCTCTGTTGGCACGAGTGAAGCATTGCACTGTTATTGTGCATACATCATGCAAGAGAAATCTTGAGGTTACGGATTACAGGTAATAATGTTGAAAATAATGTTCAGTTTCTTGCACTGTTTTGCTTCGTAAGACCATACATAGACATAAGAATATATAATCAGGGGGCACAGGGATTCATTTCGTATTGCCTGGATCTGCTTTTTTGACTGTCAAAGTGAAGGCATCCATTAAAATTCTGTCACATTACTGCAAGCATTCATAAATCTCATCCATAATGTTCATAAAGACTAACCATCATAAACATCACAGGAACATGCCTAATAGGTGACTCCACCTTAAAAAAGGATCTGGCTATTTAATACATTTTTGACTTGCATTTCTTGAATCACCAAAGACTGGCTTTAAAAATCATCTTTAGTGTTGTACTGAAAAATGAAATTCACCTACATCTCGGATGATCTGATGGTGAATAAATGAACTATTCAAGGGTTAGTTCACCCCAGAATGAAATGTCTGTCATTAACTCCTCTCCCTAATGTCGCTCCACACCCGTAAGACCTCCGTTCATCTTCACACACAGTTTAAGATATTTTATATTTAGTCCGAGAGCGTATGCAAGTGTATGCACACTATACTGTCCATGTCCAGAAAGGGAATAAAAACATCATCACAGTAGTCCATATGAGACATCAGTGGGTTAATTAGAGTCTCTTGAAGCATCCAAAATACATTTGGGTCCAAAAATAACAAAAACTACGACTTTATTCAGCATTGGCTTCTCTTCCGCGTTTGTGTTAAATTTTTGCAATCCGAATCATGAATCGATTCGCTGATTCATAACCGTTTGAATCTTTATTTGAGGATTGAACACAAACGCGGAAGAGAAGCCAATGCTGAATAAAGTCGTAGTTTTTGTTATTTTTTGACCCAAATGTATTTTGGATGCTTCAAGAGACTCTAATTAACCCACTGATGTCTCATATGGACTACTGTGATGATGTTTTTATTCCCTTTCTGGACATGGACAGTATAGTGTGCATACACTTGCATACGCTCTCGGACTAAATATAAAATATCTTAAACTGTGTGTGGAGATGAACGGAGGTCTTACGGGTGTGGAGCGACATTAGGGAGAGGAGTTAATGACAGACATTTCATTTTTTGGTGAACATACCCTTTAATGAACCCTGAAAAGGATGTAGCCTACTAACATGGCTCATTCTGAATAAGAACAGACTTCTGTTAGGCATTCATAAATCTCATCCATAGACTAACGGTTATGAACATCACAGGAACATGCCTAATAGGAGACTCCACTTTAAAAAAGGATCTGGCTATTTAATGAAATTACTCTATGTCTCAAAATATTTACTTACTGCAGCTGGGGAGGTCTGTGCTACTGAGGTGGGTTGTCGAGCCATTGGCCCAGTCTGGCCAGGTTTAGCTTGCAGTTGCTGGGCTTGTACTAATTGTGGTTGCGCTGTGCCTGTGGCAGATATCTGCGACCCTGACCTGGCAGCTGCTGTCTGTGCCTGTTGTTGAAGCTGTGCTCGCTGGCCTTGCTGCCCATCAATAGGTGGCTGGGAGACAGCTTGCCTGCTTGAACTTGAAGGTCCACCTTGTCCCTTTTGTCCAGGCCCAAGAGGTCCTTGCTGTCTGGATGATGAGGGGTGGTCCTGTAGCTTCCTGCTGGAGGAGCCTTGATGTTGGGAGGATTGCTTTCCAGATCGGGAGCTATGGTGGCCTGAGGTGTCTCGGGAATAATCTGAGGAGTGGTAGCCCTGAGAACGAGACTCTCCCCTCCTTCCTGAAGATGACAAGGAGCGGGAGTCGTGCCGCATGGATGGATCCTTCGAGGAACGTGACGATCGAGAGGAACGAGGCTCATCTGAGTGGCGTGAGGAGTGCCTACCAGTACTTCCACTGCTGTGATGGCGGTGCTCTCTAGACGAAGTATGCCGGGTTTGACCATAATCATCTTGTGGCCAAAGATCTTCTGGTGGCTCGTCGTAATCATGGTACGTGTGCTTGACATGGCCTCGCCTCCCAGAATGACCACTACTGCCATAGTGACGGGAACCTCGAACGTCGCGGGGCTTCTCAAACCAGTCTGTCTCCTCTTGACCGAGATGGTATGCTTTGGAAACCAAAAGCAGATCACAATCAATCTCGATGTCTGACGGCGAAAGAGGATTGCACACTGAGACCATGCAAAAGAAAAAGAAGAACACAAATAGCCAAGCTTAACGAAAAAGCATGCAATCTATTTAAACACACAACATTTAAAGCCATTTTTTCATTATTAGGTTTGGAGGTCAAAACCATTCAATACCATACACAAATGAAGCACCTTGGCAAAGAACAAGAGTGGGCAAAAATAAAGAGACCACACAACAACTCATGCAGTTTTTGGAACTGAGCACAACATTGAGAGTCAGTTTTATTGAAAGCTGCATGTTGCCTGAAGACAAAAACAAGGGCATGCACTTGATTTTCACGTCTTTACTTCAGCTATTCACTCTCTTTCTCTGGGTGGGTGGGGGATGTTTAAAGTGGGCAGTAACGCTGGCATTCAGCTCCCAATTACCTTCGCTGTCAGAAACAGCACAATGCATATCGTCAATTATATACATATCGTCTGGTTTGTAGACATGGGTCCGGGGCAGGTCTCGAATATGGTCCTGCACATCGGGTAGAGAGTGACTTGAACCATATGAATTTGATGGATAGCTGAAAGCCCTCCCAACACCCATGAGCTTCGTCATGAGATGCGAGCTCTCCTTTTCTGAATACTGAGTGGGGTGCACACTGTGGCCATAGTTGCTGTGGTATGACCGGTCTACACGGTCCCGTTCATATGACCTGCTTCTGTAGGCCCTCTCACAGGGAGAGATTTTGTCCATGCCATAGCCAGTTGAACGGGACCTGCCATAGCCATAGAGACGTTCATCGTTATAGTTGCCCCGTTGTGGACTGTAAGTGCTCCGTAGCCCATAGATGCCATCCTGAAGTTTATGGTAATGGGAACCTGAGCCATAACCACTGGTTGCAGAGGTGCTCATGGTGTAAGAGGCCAGATCTGCCTCCACATCATGAGCTTCCTCAATTGGGGAAAACTTGGATATCTTCTGCTCAATGCCTTGTTTACGATGTTTGCTCCTCTTGGAGGACATGACGGCTGAAGGACATAGGTTCTTTGAGGAGTGCCTTTGGGCTGCCCATGTAGGTGTTGAGTGACTGCAGTCATCATAGTAATATGATGATCCCCCACCCATGCTACTGCTTCCCACTACCCGGCCATGCGTATTTGCCCCTTGTGCTTGGTAGCTGCAGGTGCTCTTACCCCTGCCATGATGCTGGTCGTACAGATCTGCATCACGTTCATCCTCTGGTCTGCCAAAAGAGCTCCCCCCTCGAGTGTGAAGTCCGTCACTCCCATATCGTCCATGACCCTCACTGCGATGTGACTCTGAACTAGTGCCCATGCCTTCTTTGGTGAGTTCACATATGTCATCGATCATGACATAGTTCCTTGAGACATTCTGATCTAGGTTGGAGGATCCATATAGGCTATCACTGGTGTACATAGAGGGGCTTTCCATTGAATGTATATGGTCAGATAGTGTTGTCTGGCCATATGTATTGGTAGGAATGGTATTATATTGCCCATAGGAACTGGCTGTTGTTACGGTATATCCATAAGTATTTGCAATTGTTGTTGTGTACGGCCCATAACTACTGGATGAGATTGTTGTGTATGGCCCATAACCAGAGGTTGCGGAGGTTGTTAAAGACCCACCATATGTATTTGAAACAGAAGAGGAGTAGGGACCATAAGTGCTTGCCATGCTTGTGCTGTATTGGCCATAAGATGAACCCAAACCAGACTGGCTGTAATTGATATCTTGGGCAGTGGTTGATACTACAACTGTAGGATGACTTATAACCTCATAATTAGTGGGCATCTTGTGTTCAAGGTCAGCAAGTGATGTCTGTCGTGGCTTTTGGTGAAAAGGGAGAGTGTCTGTCTGTGGCGGATAATTGCTTGCTTGACTGACCGGATAGGGGGGTCCCTGGCTTGGGTATGGTGTACTGTGGGTTGGATAAGGGACTGGACCAGTAGGTGGTAGCTTAGGCAGAAACCCTGGTTGACTTGGCTGGGCTGGAGGTGGCACTGACGTGTCTGTTGGATATGGAGGCTGGCTCTGTGGGAAGACTTGGGGAGGAAATGTCCCTTGGACCTGATAAGATAGGGTTGGATAAGTCTGTAAGGGTGTAGGTTGGGGAAGAGCTTGAGCTTGGGAGACTGACGGATAGGGAGGTTGATTGAAACCTGTGCTCTGTGGGGTAGGTGCCGGTGGGAGACTTTGGGAGTACTGGTACGACATGAAAGATGATGTGGGGGGAAACTGGGCAGCAGTGTTCAGCTCACAATTATACTGGCTGAGTGGTGCCGTGCTAGGTCTGGTCAGTAGCCCATTGCTCTCAAAGGATGAGGCCGCGGCTGTCAGGCGGAGATTGTTGAGCTCAGAGTCTGACATATAGTCTCGTGAGTCACCCATGCAGCGCAGGTATGTTAGCTCCCTCCTGTCTCTCTCCTTCGCCAAAGTTTCTTTTCTCTGTGTGATGCCCAACTCCAGGTATCTAAGTTTGGCGTCAATTTCCTTTTCCTCCTCCTCCAACTCAGCCTGCTGCTTGCGCAGCTTTGTAGATTCTTGTTCAACAGCCTTCAGCTCATGGGTCAAGTCCTTAAGTAGACTGGCCTTTGCAGCTAAACGAGAACTCCCTTTCAGAGATGGCAGAGAGGGCATTAGTATGTGGGATAGGTTAGGGGGGACCATAGGCATTTGTGTCTCGTCTGGTGGGGGGCTTGGCAAGGTCCTCTTCACCTTCCTTAGGAGGGAGCTCTGCTGCAGGGCTGCCAGCTGTAGAGACACAGGGCCCAGGAAGAGTGAAAGAGCCAGGACCATGAAATACAGAGGATAACACAATGTTATATATTAGTGTACTACACATAATGACTAACATAGCTCAAACTACTGGTTTAATGTAGGGATGCACGATATTTATCGGACAGATAAATTATCGGGCGATATGGGTGAAAATTATATAATTTTTATTGCTCCGATAAATTAAAGAAATCCGATAACTAGATCCCATAATGTATGCTTGCTGGTAAATCATTCAATCAGTCTGATTTATCTGAGGGTGTGTCTCAATCAGCTCTCTGGTTCAGTAGTCGGGCACTGATCAGGGAATCAGTCAATGGGTAGACTCCCTGATCAGTGCCCTGACTACTGAACTAGCACCCCAGGATTCCTCTGCTTTCCGGCTCGGGCATTGGTGCTCCTCGTTTACGGGTTACATTGGTTGTCTTCCCGGTCATAAGTGACCGGACACCTAAAAATTAAACTTCCTCCACCCCAGTAAAACCAATGCAATTTATTTTTCTTCAATAATATTTTTTCTTTTTAATTTTGTATTTTGAGATGATTTGATGGTACTTTTTAATATTTATGCAATAAATATTGTCTATTTTTGCCATTTAAAATTATAAAATATATATATTTTTTTAAACATTTTATTTTTTATTTTTTTTAATTGCAGTATTTTAGGTTAAAATAGAGACTAGGCCTTCAAAAAAAACAAATAATTGAAGGCAGATTAGCGCCCTCTTTTGGAATTATTTAAGAAATTATGCAACCATGGGTGGCTTGTGAATTCCCAAGTTCACTTTTCAATGCATTTAATATTTTTTTTTAGCTGGATTTGAATAAATATATAAAAATAATCAAATACTATTTTTATATTATTACTTTTTTTTAGAAATGGTGATTTTTTTTCTGTGAATTTGTGTTTTTGCAGATTTCCCATTCATTTCCTATGGCAAGTGGGAGTATTTTTTTTTACAACCACTTAGCATGCTCGAATCATGCCCTTAATTTTTTTTGTGTGTTTACATACCTAATGTTAGAAAAGTAACCAAGTTTCATGTCATTCTGACGAAGATGTGATTTTTAATAATTCAAAATGTGGTTCATAGGTTCAGTTTTTCATGGGTGTGTGTGTGTGTATAAGTGTGCGTGTGTATGTGAGTGGATGTGTCAATATCACACTCCTGATGTTTTAGAGTGTCATCCCTATACTGCTGTGTACTTTTTTTCAGCATTGTGGCCGATTTGTAGATTGTACACACAAATATCCTCCAAATATTTGTGTTTTTGCAGATTTCCCATTCATTTCCTATGGGGGTCATTTTTGACCGAAGAGCACAAGTGGAAGTAATTTTTTTATGACCACTTAGCATGCCCGAATAATGCCCTAATTTTTTTGTGTGTGTTTACATACCTAATGCTAGAAAAGTAACCAAGTTTTATAATTTTGAGATGAAGCTGTGATTTTTAAAAATTCTAAATGTGGTTCATAGATTAAATTTTTCATAGGTGTGTGTGTGTATAAGTGTGCGTGTGTGTGCGTGTGTGTGAGTGGATGTATCAGTATCACACTCTTGATGTTGTAGAGTGTCACCCCTTTACTGCTGTGTACTTTTTTTAGCATTGTGGCCGATTTGTAGATTGTACACACAAATATTCAGAGAATTTTTGTATTTTTGCCGATTTCCCATTCATTTCCTATGGTCGGTCATTTATGACCGAAGACAATGAACGTTACTTTTTTTTTAATGACCAATTAGCATGCTCGAATCATGACCCCAATTTTTTTGTGTGTTTACATACCTAATGCTAAAAAAGTCACCAAGTTTCATATCATTCTGATGAAGCTGGGATTTTTAAAATTTTAAAACAGAAACTTTTCCGGTCAGAAATGACCGAAGAGCACCAGAGGGTTAATAAGGGAGTGGAGCAAAGCGAGTGCTTTCAATTAATTCCTATGAAAGTTAAGCTTCCATATGCTTAAACTGAAAACGCACCAGCACGCACACACTGTGAATGACTCTGTGCGACTCTGTGAATTAGTTTCCGCCAATTCGGGGGCGGGTTGCTTGAATTGTGGGTCCATTAGCCTATTATTCTTAATGAAAAACACAACAACAACACAGTGCAATAACAAACTTTTTTAAATAGAAGCTTTTACATTAAGTTTTGAAACCGAATCTTCCGCGATCCGCTTTTCTGTCAGCTCTCCTCACTCGTGATGAATGAGATCTGACTCCTGTTGCGTTTGTGATGCGACACTCAATCGGATCATGCTTTAGTAAGCAGACACCTTCAGTTTTTATGTACTATCTGTTCTCTGACGGAGGGGGCGGTGCCACGGTGTGCATGTGATGTGACCAGTAAACACCGGCAACACCGACTATAGCAAACCTAATGTCAATGCATTTTATTTATGTATTTGAAAAACGTGATTCAAAGTCTATATTCCTTCCTCCTCATCCTCATAAGTTAATATATGCAGTTTTTATGCATGAAATACTCGAATATAAATGTGTTGTTATTAAGTGCAGATAAACCATAGTTCTGTCATAGTTCTGTTAAACCCTTTCTGTTACTAAGTATTGTGGTGCCTTACACAAAACATAAAAACATTTGAAGAGTCAGAACTGATATTTGCCATTATAGTTAGACCAGAGCTACTAAAATATCACTTTCATCAATGCATTTTAGATTTTCTATTCTCTTGGGTGCACAAACTGCAGATTGTATGGAAATTATAATATAAAATAGGAATTTATCGGTTATCGGTTTCGGCCACAAGAAGGACTTAATTTATCGGTAATCGGTAGCGGTTAAAATTTTTCATATTGTGCATCCCTAGTTTAATGTGATAAAAAACTGTAAAGGTGATGATACACGGTGCAACTTTTTGAGCAATGTTGCCAACATTGGGCAACCAGGTGAGACACAAGGCCCATGACCAGATAGAAATGTGTTACCCATTCTCAATGGGAAAGTGCCCAAGCAACATCACTGATCAAAAAACTTGCCCCTTGGATCATCACCTTGAGAGTACACATTCTGCAGGGCAATACATGGTATTTTCTGCACTGTTATAATTAGAGTTTCTCTTAAAAAAAGAGAGAAAATCTGTGGCACAAACAGGCAAAAAAGGTCCCAGAAACTGATTGAAAGGTAATTTACTCCACTCAAGAATGCAATAAAAAACAAGTGCATGTGAAAACATATTTTAAATGTACTTTCTAAATTCTGCACATACTGAACTGCTAGCGGAAATTAAAAACAACACCATAACAAATAATAATAAAAAACTACATTGGAACAATATTAAACCAGCAAAAACTAAATATATAAATCCAAAGGATATACAAACTGCCATTTTTTAGCATCTCAGGCTAGTAGACAGAGACATAATAATGAATTTCACACTGCAACTTCATGGTCAAGACCACTTCAATAATTACATTTTCTGTATACAGTATATGATGTATAAACAGCAGTTCATATAGTCCTTTATACAAAGTACAAGTTTACAACCAAAGAGATAATAAATTACACATACCTGACTCTGAAGGGCTTGCTGTTGATAAAGTGAAATCCTAGCCTTGGTATTTTCATCTGTAGTGGGACTGAGAGGCTTAGGGTCTGACATAGATCTCTGAATATTCTTCATTGGGCGGGGAAGGGCCTGATGTCTCTGTGATGGCTCAGCAATACAGGACTTCTGCTGCGGGGTGACATGTGCTTTATTCAGCCTCTCACTAGAAGAGAATGATGTTTCTATGATGCGTTGTGGAGAAGAAAGAGGAGAAACAGGGGAATACAGCACCTGTGGAGATTTAGGTTGTTGCCGGATCAAGCTGGACAGAGACTCATTGTGCAGGTGATGCTGCTGGTAACCAAACTCCAAAGGATCAGGCCTCCGCCTCCCAAACTTCACAGCACTCTGTTGACCTGGGGAGAGTGGATCAGCTGAACCAACCAACTGGATACTGGTGGGGCTGACAGTGGTAGCAATGCTTATCTGTGGAATAACTATGCTTTGAGACTGAGTCTCATGGTCAGTTTGGCAAGCTAAGCTTTGACCCTTCTGTGTTCTCTCAGGACCAGAAATATAGTGGACTATTTCAACCTTGTTGGGGTCTGGGATGGTGACATGTATGCTCGGGGATACTCTAACCAGCTGCTCAGTTTCTGTTTGGCAAGAACAGTCTCGAATGGTCTGGATGGCAATGCTGGAGGATGTTGTCTTAGTAGTTGAAGTGGTAAATGGAGGTGCTTCGGATTTGTGGTCTACACCAGATTCAGCAGAATGTCTTGTGTAACGGGAACGTCTACGTCTAACTGGCTGTTCCCACTCTGCCTTGTCTTCGTCATCATCTGTCTGAACACTGGAGTCCACACTACGCCTAGTCCGTCGTCTTCTTGATACCATATATCTCTCCTCTCCATCTTCATCATCTGTTTGCACACTGCAGTCTACTCGCCTTTGGGGGAACATTGTCAGTTCTCCGTCATGTCCATCTTGCAGTCGAGGCATAGATCTTTGTTTACGCATGGACCAGATTTCTGGCTGATCTTCACTATTTCTCAAGCATATCTCTGATGTAGAATTTGGTAATGATCTTAAGAAAACCTGAACATCATTATACATATCTGGGGCCATTTCCTGTTGCTGAACCATTCTGCCAGCATGATCACTGATGATTTGGGTATTTGAACTGGCTGCAGCAACAGCTGTTGCAGTCTTCTGTCTCTTTTGTTCCTCAAGCTGTTGCTGTAACTGTTGTTGCAAAGATTGTATCTGGTCAAGCTGCTGTTTTTGTTGAGCTAGTTGCTCTCTTTGCAGGACCAACTGGCTTTCTCTCTCAGTTTGCTGCTGCTGCAAAACTTGTTGCTTTATAGTCTGCAAT
The DNA here is from genome assembly GCF_024679245.1 of Pseudorasbora parva. Classification (NCBI taxonomy): domain Eukaryota; kingdom Metazoa; phylum Chordata; class Actinopteri; order Cypriniformes; family Gobionidae; genus Pseudorasbora; species Pseudorasbora parva. Next base: position 1,240,792 of record NC_090184.1, read on the forward strand.
TCCTGAATCTCTCGCTGTACTAGCATCTGCTCTTTTTCTCTATGCCTCTGCAACTCTGTACGCTCCCGCTCAAGCTCTTCCTGAAGTCTTAGCTGTCGCAATTTTTCAAGTTCCACTCTTTCTCTCTCAATTTGCAAAAGTTGTTCCTGCTGTTGATGCAGTCTTTCCTCTGTTTCTTTTTCTTGAGTTTGAGCAAGACTTCTGATAGCAGTAGTTCTCCCTCCTTGAGATGATGGGGGTGGCTGTGCTTTGGGAGCCATAGGATGACCCTGCACAGGAGGATAGGGTTGCGCAGATGGTTTAGATTGTGGTAGTTGGTGTTGTATAAGAGGCGGCTGGGCAGTGGCCTTGTCCTGAAGGTGGGACTGAGATAGATTCATTGGTTGCAACTGGATCTCGGGTTGGCTCATTGCCACAACCACTGGTGTTGAAATAGGTGCTGATGTGATAGATCCAGCCGGTACAGAAGAGAAATGAATTGGTTGTGTAACAGTTCCAGCTACTGTTAAGCTTACTGGAGAATTGCCAAGGTACAATGGAGTATCTTGGACTGTGGTGATAGCTGGAGACTCAGGTAATTTTGTAGATGTTGTAACAGGGAGAGGATTAGGCGTAGGATATTGGAAATGTGCCTGCCCAGTTCTTGGAGCTAGTGGCAATCTAGTTAGGCTTGCCAGAGGTACTGGTGTCATATTTGGTGAAGGATAAGGTCTATAAACCCCTCTTAATAAAGGATGTAGCACAGAAGCTGGTTGGGTTGTAATTGGAACTGTGGATGCAATTGGTGTATTTATAGTTGAATAGATCATGCCATCAGATGATCTAATAGCGGATGGATACATAGCTCGAAGACTGGCTTGTCTTGCATTTATGAGATCAGTAAGAGCTTGACTATGGGAAAGAGGCTTTCCATCTGGGCTGTACTTGAAACCAAATCTGGGACTTTGTTGCAGATTCATTCTACTAGGTGGACCACTGCTTCTTTCGGTGCCCAGCTGGAATATGTCAGGGTTACTACTATATCTGTCTATGGAGTTAAGAGCTGCACACATGCGACTTATCTCCCTGGCAGTTGTGGCACTGTATTGGGCAAGATTAGACTCTGCAAAATCACCTGAGAAATATCCATAATCTGAGCTGATATTGGTCAAAGAGCTGTACCTTCTAATTGGTAGATCTGCAACATCACCCTGACGAAGATCTGTGTAGGAACCATATTGAAGCCCCATTCCAAGGTACCCTCCATCATAGCCATCCTTTGCTGTGTCTGTGAATAGTTCTCCAGAACCATGAAAATGTGGATCAAGATTTGCTGGATATGATGACAACCCTGCCTCTGCAAGGTTAGTTTCCGACATTGATGGTTGAAGACGTCGAGGGAGGGGCAACGTGTATGATTTAATTGTGTAATCTTGGTATGTCTGTCCATCTTGCCGTAAATCAAGTTGTTGATAGGGCTGTGGTAATGTGGAAGGTGCTCTTGACGATAGCTTAGAAGTCTCATCAGTGACTGGTTTCTGGGAGAATGGACCACCCACACAGCTGCCACCAAAGGGCAGATTATAAACCATGTCACAGCATGTCACTTGATTTTCTGATTTTATTTGCCCAGTTAAATTCATTGCATCCTGGCCTTCCTCTGATTTGATGAGTTGTGTGATAGTAGCTCCTGCTCCTTGTGCAGTGCCATCTATCTGGACCATCATCACACGAGGCTTTACATTTGTTAGATTTATTATTCCTGCCTCTGCTTGCTTTCCCCTTAAATCAAGGGAACCTCCAGCACTATAAACCTCAGATGTCATTGCAGGTGAGATGACATTAACCTCTGTGGCAGTGCTTGTCTGAGTGACAAGCACATCCTTTTTAATTAGAGGTAGTTGGCTAGATAAATTCAACTTAGCAAAAGAGACAGCTTGTTGTTGTTGAAGCTGATGATGTTGCTGAAGCTGCTGCTCAAGAAGTTGTTGTTGCTGTTGAAGCTTCTGCTGCTGTTTAAGTAACTGCTCTTGCTGGATACTCAGGTCTTCCAGCTTTGCATCAATCTTTGGTATAGATGGATCAATTGGTGGTGGCTTGTTTGGTGCCAGGCAAACAACTGTTCCCATATCTTTGCCCAAATCAACTCTGCTTTCAAAAGGATCACAATACAGCACAGGGTGCTTAGGTTGGGACATGAACATAGATGCAGCTACAGTAACACTGATAGTTGTAGCTGTTGGAGTCACGACATGCATCTGCTCCTGTGTATTCAGGTTCATTATTAAGGGCTGAATAGTTGTGGATTGACGAATGGGGCTTCCTTCAACAGACCCAGAATATTTTCGAGATTCTGTGGCTAAAGAAGTCAAATCCATTCCTTGGTCAGTCATGATAATTGGTGTTGGCTTTATGCCAGTTCGTAGATCTACTACACTTCCACTCTGAAACCTTTGTCCTTGCTCAATTCTTGAAGTACCAGGAACTGTGGAAATTCGACAAAGGGAAATGTTTTCCATTGACATTGATCCACGTGTGTACATGCTAGCAGTGGTGACCATGCTAGTTCCAACACTAACGGCTCTATAGTTCTTGTAGAATCGATGCTGTTGTGATAGTTGATGTGGTGGAGTATCAGGGGGGCTGACAGGAGGTGAGTAGGAATCAAATGTTGATTGGCGGCTAAACCTTGTTGGTGAAGACAAAGGAGATGTAGCTGTGTTAACTGTGACTGGCTTTGGTGGGCTAGTGGGCTCAAACTCTTCTGTTCTAACCATAAAATGGGTATCTTGAGAGGACTGCTGTCTAAAAAGGCATGGTGAAACAACCCCATGTGAAGTCTGAGTGCCCTGTGCCATAACTGGAGAGGTGTGAGAAGCATTCCCAGATGAAGCTAATATTGAAGGGATAACTGTCTGAGTTGAAAGCTCAGCTGTTCTCCTAGCAAGAGATTGTGTAGGACTATGAAGAGGAGATGAAGTGGGAGAAACAGGTGGACTCCTTTCATGGTAAGTATAACACCTAATTGATCTCTGGCCAGATTCACTTATAGCTTCTGAGGATGTTGAATTATCCCTCATTTGGACTCCTTTGCTGATTGCCATTTTCCTTGCAGCGCTTTCTCTTTGGTTGCAAGCCTGAGTGATTGCGGCTATTTTGTGAGACACATTTGAAACACTAGCAGTGGTTGTTGTGGTCTGCCGACCATATATATTGGGTTGTGTGGTGGACATTGTTTGACTGGCACTAGTTTGAGAGACAGTGACAGCATCCCTGGCATACACTCCATAAGCAGCAATAGTTGTGGCAGCAACTGGTGGTGTAATACCATTTTTACCAGTTTGATTTCTAAGTCTTTCTTTAGGCCCATCTTTTGAGAAATGCTGAGTTACTTTAACATCAGGTATCCGCCCTCCTGTCCCAGCTTCAGAAAATGATATTGGTGCTGAGATCTGGGTAGGGCTTGTGCCAGGAGTCAGTAAAGCATTGCTTTGTTCCAGCAACTTAGCAAAGGCTGAGCTTGTATCTAGTAACTGCTTTTCTGAGTAGGACACATCCATCTCCATTTGGTCATCAAGCTGCTTTGAAATGTTTTGTGAGGTCTGGCGGATCTCTTCATAGATGTCAACTGTGTCCTCATTCTCATAATGAATATTATCTTGATCCGTATAATCATATTCATCCTCAATATCTTGTCTGTTTCTAATATCTGATTCTTGATAGGTGTTTGTGCTGTACTGTTGTGAAGATTGCGGCGGTGTCTGCTGCTTTTGCTGTTTCTGCAACATCTCTGCTTTCCTCATCATTTCTTCATATACTTCTTCTGCACTTTTTAATTTCTTTCCACTCGAGGAAGTAGTTGTAGCAGCTGTAGATGATGTAGTTTGTGGTTTTTCAGTAGGAGAATAAAGTGACATGAAGGTTGGTAGGTTGTACTCACTACCAGATTTGTACAGCTTTGATGACATTTCATAGCCCTCGCCATCTGAGTCTGCCGAAGGAGAGTATTCTGAGCAGGAGGACCGGTGGAGTTCCTCCATCTCGGCTGCCTGTCTTAGTTCCTCTGTTGGAGAAGCATCCTCAATTGGGGATAGATTGCTTGGGGGAGTCTTCGATCGTTCTCTGCGTCTTTGTGCCCTTAGCTCTTCTTTGTCACGTTTTGTTTTCCGGACAGTGCTTCGTATTCTCTGTTGCTCCACTTCTCTCATCTTTTCCTGCTCCCTTAGGAGTTCTTCTTCTTCCCTCAATTCATCTTCTTCTGAAGAATCCTCAATGGTGGGTAGGAGAGGGCCATGGGAGCGATGCCTGGCCTTCCTCTGCTGCTTCGCCTCCTCCAGACGCTGCCTGCGACTAGGACTACTGTCACTGTCCTCTTCCATAGAGGATATGGAAGTAGGGGATATCCCCGACGTGTAGCTAGAAGTGGTTGGTGGGAGGGTGGAGGAATATTCCCCTCTCGACCTTTCTTCTGGAGAACCAGTGAGGCTTTCCATCTCCAGCTCAGGCTCTCTGTCGAGACTCAGGTCATTGTCATTGTTTAATTCCATGTCTCGACTATAACTGCTGGTGTTGTTCAATTCTATGGTCTTGAATCTGCGTAACCCTCCTTGTGAGGCCATGAGGTCCTCTTCAGCTGATCCTTTGTATACATCACTCGCTGTTTTACTCTCTTCCTCAAAGCTACTAGAGTGATAAGTGAGACGGCGCTTTTCTTTTCCTGAGTCACTGATGTGCTTTTGTGCCTTTTTTAGCTTTTTGTAGCCATAGCCTTCATCCTCATCATCATCCTCTTCTTCCATTTCCTCTTCTTCGTCCTCATCCTCAACCTCCTCATCTGCACTCATCTCCATAATTTGCCTCCTCATAAACTCCTCATCCGTAATCTCTTCGTGCTCGACATTTCTTTTTTTATGGCTACTCTTCTCTGCTACAGCAGTAATTGCTCTAAACTCTCCCTCAGTTGGATCTTCCTCCTCTTCCATAATGCCTTCAAGGTCCTCATCTGAGTCATATTCCTCTGGACTGATTGATATTGAGCGAGATTGATGCTTCCTTAAGTCACCGTGTTGCTGTTTTCCTCGCTTTTTGTCTTGTGCTCTTTCCCCTTCAGATGAAAATTTTGACTCTAGGAGGGGTCGCATGGAGCTCTCCAACTTAATCAGCTCAGACGGACTTGGAGGTGTATGGTGCCCAGTCAGACCTCTCTCACTCATCTTCAGCTCTTCCTCCTGGATAAGACCAATAATTTCACTATGTGAACTGGAGATGCCATCTGAGGAATAGCCAGTATCACTCAAACTCTGTGGGCTCCGTGATAAATCATGATTGCTGTTTGTCTTGCTGGTTTCCTGGGAGAGCAAAACACATAAATACAAAACACTTAGACAAACGAATGCCAGTGCACACCATAAATTCAGTCTATAGAGTGATACTCTATTAATCAGTACACTGAGCCCTCTCATTATTGATCAAAAACCTTCTGTTAAAAGCATGGTTGTAAAATATCTGACAATACTATGCAACTGTCACATTTGGTTTTGGGATTTGGTTCACATTTATGTTCACATTCACATTTTGGTTCAAATTTTTCCTGTAACTTTGCCTCAGGCATGTTTACTAGTTCTTGTCATGTAACCTCCTTTCCCTTATGTGATTATGGCTGCGTCCGAAACCTGGAAAATGCTGCCTTCGGAGGACACATTTGAAGGCAGGAAGGCATCAAGCTGTGTCCGAATCTAATGTTTGCTTCACTTCCTGCCTCCTGAGAGACCTTCATCTGATTGATTTTTGAAGGCAGTGTACATGTGTCCTTCGCTGCCTTTGATATCTCACAATCCTGTGCTTTCCATTCAGTGACAGTTTAGCTGGGGAAAAAAGATGCCGTCCAGAAGTTGCATTCGCGGGTCAGTTTGTGTGTAAATGTACGATTTTTACCAACATATTACACTTCTGATGTCATTTCTAGCGAGAAATCACTACTGTAGTAATTAAATATGTGTTTAAATAAAGTGTTACACTGCCTTAGAAGTCTGTCCGAAATTAGTTTCATGAGGTGCCTTCATGCACAAAACGCTGCCTTACAAGCCATTGTCTGATGAGGCAGCGAGGCAACGAGTCAGCAGCCTAGGTTTTCGGGCGCAGCCGATGTCATGTTCTTAGTTTCTTGTTCTGATTGGTTCCCTTGTCTATGTGTCGTGTTCTCATTGGCTGGTCTAGTCATTTGTCCATAGTCTCATTGGTTCATTGTCATATGGTTGAGTTCTGGTTGTTCATTGATAAAGCAAAGTTAATATACTCTGCAATGGTTCCAGGAATGTCCCTTTCAGGTATTACGTATTTCCAGTGATCATCAAGTCCATTGCGAAAAATGCCCTTGAGGGCAACATCGTTGAAATCTACCTGGTGACAGAGTTCACAAAAGTCTTTGGCATAATCCTCAATGCGACGTTTGCCATGGCGAAGGTGAAGGAAGGCAACTGCTCCTTCGTGAACAGGAATAGATGAACAAAGGCTTGGCTTGGCTTGGCTTGGCTTGGCTTGGCTTGGCTTGGCAGAGATTAGCTTAGAATTGACAAGAAACATGAACTCACCAACAATGGTACAGGGGATAATACTTGACAGATTGACAAGGTAAACTTGAGGACTATATATACATAGACTAGGGGAACACGTGACTATGATAACCGATGAAGAACCAGAACTCCACCACATGATAAGGGCAAGGAGGTCACTTGACTAGAACCAGGAAACATGACTGAGGCAAGACATGAAAACAAAATATGAACCAAATCCCAAAACCAAACGTGACAGCAACAAGCAATGCAAAGATATGCAACTTCACTTTGGCCTTTTTTTTTAAAGTAATTTTAAGATTAAAAATACTTACGATTAATGATTTAACAATAATTATTTTTACATAATGTTTACATTACTATGACCTTACCTCATAGTACTTGGTAGTGCTCTGTAATTCTTTCTTTTCATCTTTAGTAGGTGTCTGAATTGACTCTGTTGTTCCTCTCTTCTGAGTTGGTTTATTGTCCCTATTGTCAAGGTCAAATTTATCTAGTTTGGGTGCAGTTTCCTTCCTTACTTCTTCACAAGTAAATGCAGCAGTGGTAGACAGAGGAGGTTTTATAGCTGTAGTAGGCGGTATAGATGTCTTTATATCACTTGCTGGTCTAGCTAAGGGGGAAGAGAAAGCACTCTGTTGAGAAACTGAAGGTTTCTGCTTTGGTGACATTGCCTGAAGCCCTGGCTGATGCCGAGGTGAACCTGCCGGCTGACGGCTGGGAGATGTAGGTAGAACTGGCACAGGGTCAAGTCCACCAGACATCAGCCTCTGAGTCTGACAGTTCAGACAGAGCCATTCTTTCTTCTGCAAAACAACAGGGAAGTTTAAGTTCAATACTTAGAATCGCAAAATTATCTTAGAGTGTACTTTTCTTTGAAAAAGGTACACAACGTAACAAATATATTAAAAAAGTAATAAAACACAAAGGACAATGTTGCTAACAAGATACTTAGTGAGTAAATGATTGTGAGCAATGCTTTTTTAATTGCATTAATGTCATGATAAAACATAGGTAGCAATACATATTGACATACATCCAAGTGTAAGGGATTATCAAAAAAGAAAAACATGTAGAATAGGACTTGGTTGAATCTATCGGCTGTTGGTTAGATTTTGAGATGAATACACTTAAAAATAAATGCAAGCTTGCAGTCAATTGAGAAAGTGCAGGGTGAACTAAAAATTATCGAGAAGAGCAATTTTCACAGAAGGACTTCATTACACCTTATGAGGTCGTGTGTAACCATGAAGTGGTCTCATTTGAAAGCAGACAAACGTATAAAGGACGTAAATGTATTGGGAAGTTATTAGAAATATGATAAGGAATAAAATATGAAATCGCCCTTATTGCAATCTAGAAATGCATTGCAGCTAAAGCCACCGGCTTATCATGTTTAATTTCAAATGTGAAGATGATAACTTTTATTAAATGTTTTTTAAGGCCATGTCCTGATTGTATTTAAAGACTGTAAAATGCTAAATCACGTTCTAAGCATCCATCCATTCACTCTATTACAGAGGTGTCAAACTCAGTTCCTGGAGGCCCAGCCCTGCTCCAACACATACCTGTAGTTTTCAAATAATCCTGAAGGATGAGCTGGATAATCGATTAATCAGGGGTGAAACTAAACTGCAGGGAACTGAAGAACCGAGTTTGACCTGGCCTATTGTTTTGTGGTGCAAATGGCCCATTCAGTTCAAGTTTCCCCAGCAAACATTCACACCCTAATTATTATTCTTGTGTCTTTATTATATTTACTGATGCCTTTCTATTCACACTGTTTTAATCCCTCATTTCTTTGATCAGACTTTCCAATTCCAATGATCTTTACTTTTACAAATTAGTCATGACACACAATCGCTCCTGGTAACAGGCTCATTCACTAAAAATGCTGGGTTAAAAACAACCCAAGTTGGGTTGAAAATGAACAAACCTCCCTCACAGTCCCATTTATCTGCTATAGGGCCATTAGGGGAGGGTCTTTGTCTTCCCAGGTGTGAAATACATCAATATTCATGATGATCCACGCCCTGCCTGCATAAGCCTTTCTGACACAAAACATCCTACAAATTTTAAACCAATATATTGTTTTATGTTAATGAGTGGGAAAAGTAATTGTTTTGTTTTTTTTGAAGCAAAAATTCTAGCCTACATGATCCAGTTTTCAAAAGTCTTGTGACAAAATATTCAGTATTTCCACCAATAAGTCCACCTTCGTTTTATGGACTTATTTCAGAAACTTAAACATTTCTCAAAACTACAAACTTTTAAATCTATGCTGCTCACATATTACTGTAGCAGAGTTTGTGCTGAATACAGGGTAAATAAGTAACAGAAAGAAGCACAAACATCACAGCATGTCAAAAACACTTCGAGACCCCAGAGGGTTAAAGACAACCATTGGTGAAACAACCCAGCTTATTGGGTTGTATACATTTACCCTGGGTTATTTGCAGCATAGTGCTGGGTCAATCAACCTGATATTGAAGGTTTTTCATTTTAAACAAATATCTTAAACTCTGTATATAAAATATATTTTTTTATTCAATGACAAGTCAGTCTTTTACAATCATAAAAACATTTAGTAAACATTTTAGGAAGTGTCTGTGAGAAAAAAAACTGTTCCAGTTCATTCAATGGCAGTCTTTTACTATTATTTTGTTTGCTAAGTTACATTAAAAACAAGTATAACTTGTGCCAGCTCGTCTGTCAGACATTTACATTTCAACCCGCCAAATGAACAGTGTGACCACAGCCACAACGCTTGATGAGTAGCACTACTATTGCAGTTAGTGGAGTGCATGGCAACTTTGTTAGAGGTTATGGCAGCAAAGTTACGTTGTGTCTCAGCCCTGGTCACGCCATTGGTTTGGCGGAGGTTAAACATCCTTATGGTGGCGCAGCGTTCGCTCTGAGTGTATATCCGGTGTATGCTTCATTTGTAGAAGGCTAGTGTTCAAACATTTGTTAGTTGTACATGTCTTCTGATCGGATAAAAAAAAAATTGTATACGTTTTTTACGCACATTTTTAAAATTATGCAGATCTTTGCGTTTCCAATATAGCTATTGATGTGTAGAGAGTGATCGAAAACCATGTCGCCTAAATGCCTAAATCCGGTACTACAGCTTATAAACCTGCAGCACTTTGGAAAGTACAATACAGAAGATACAACACAGATGTCTGGGGTGAACACAGTTACTCTACACATATCACACACAATTTGTAGAAAAATTCTAACTTCTTTCTTTCATTTTATATTGAATAAATTAGGTGGAATAAAATGTAATGGTATGTATGATGATTTTAATGATCGGAAATTGATTCTATTGGCACTCAATGTGAAAAAAAGGATTTAACGGGTTAGTTAACCCAAAAATGCAAATGCTTTCATTAATTCCTCTCCCTCATGTCCTTCGATACCCGTCAGACCGAGGTCTTTTAACTAAATAACGACATGTATAGTGATGGGCTGATTTCAGAACAAAGCTTCAACCGTCAGTAATCAGTGAATCGATTCACTGATTCATAACGGTTCGAAGCTTTGTTTTGAAATCGGCCCATCACTATACATGTCGTTATTTAGTTTTTTTTTGCGTACAAAAACTATTCTCATCTCCTCATAAATGATTGTAGAGCCGCTGTAGTGAGATGGGCTTTGTAACGACGTCTTTAGTGCCTTTATGGGTCTTGAGAGAGGAAATGACATTGGTGTCAATGAAGGCCTTTCTGAGCCATCGGATTTCAACACTAATATCTTCATCTGTGTGTGAAGATGAGCGGAGGTCTGACGGCTGTCAAACGACATGAGGGAGAGGAATTTCTGACAGCATTTTCATTTTTGGGTGAACTAACCCTTTAAGACGAGGGAGAGTGAAATAAGAACTAATGAGAGAGAAGAAAGAAAAAGGAGGCATGGTTTCAGCCCATTACATTACAAGATGTGTGTAGCTCCTTACCTCCACCAGATGTGGTGTGGGATTGAAACCACAAAGATTGCACACCTCTGTATGGCACTGGGTGCACGACCTGTAGTTCGGGGGTTCTGTTGTTCCGACATTGAACGCAGTCTTGCATAGTGGGCAGGTGACGTCTGGCTTCTGGATAACTGGTTGAGTTGGAGGTTGCTTTAGTGGGGACTGCTGTTGGATAAATGGTTGAGTTGGTGGCTGTTTTAGTGGGGACTGCTGTTGGATAAATGATTGAGTTGGCGGCTGTTTTAGTGGTGACTGCTGTTGGATAACTGGTTGAGTTAGAGGTTGCTTTAGTGGTGACTGCTGTTGGATAACTGGTTGAGTTGGCAGCTGCTTTAATGGCGACTGCTGTGGTATTGTTTGATGGTGTGCCAGCGACTGCTGTTGTTTCGGCCCTTTTTGATGGTGCACTGGTGACTGCTGCTGCAAAGGCTGTTTCTGCGAAGGGGCTCCAGGACCTTTAGGGAGCATGACTCCTCCTGGGCCAGAGCCAGATGGCCCAGCTGCAGTTTTAGCACTAGCTCCAACAGTAGCATCACTAAAGATAACCCTTGTCCCCTGGGCACTCTGGTTACGGGCGGGTGACGGATGCTGTGAGGATCCAGGAAGAGGATCAACAGAAATAAGGGTGCTTGCCTGGTTTAGGAGAGATGCCCCAAAACCAAACAGCTTAGTAAGACCATCTTGAGGTGCCTCGTGGGAGGGTGGGTGATGGGCTGGGGAGCTCCCGGCACTTCTGGTCTTATCGAATTGACCTCCAAGCCGCACTGGAGAGCCACGCCCCAGATCGGACTGCGATTGTGCCTTTGCTAAGCCAGGTAAAGGCACTGCACCTGGATGAGGAATCCGTCCTATTTGGGCCACTTTTTCTGGACTTTTTGGTCCGAATACTTCCCCTCGCTGCCTTTGGGTATCCTTGGACCCTGATTGGGGACCTGAATGTGGTTGCTCTTTTTGTGTCTGAAGACCAGTTTGTGGCCCACTCTGAAGTCCAGTCTGGTTAGGTCCAGTAGGACCAATTTGTCTCTGGATCCCAGAGAAAGCTTGAGTCTGAGGTTGGATTTTCGTCTGTGCCTGCGTTTGGGATTGTAGCTGCGGAGTGGGCTGAGCTGAAGGTTGGATCTTGGGTATGGGGTCAGCCTTCGGTTGATGAGAGGGCGAATGTATCTGCTGCTGACTCTTGGACCGTGGTGTGGTCATGTTTATTCCCAAAGCCCGCTGCATCTGGCAGTTTAAACAGAGCCACTCCTTGATCTGTTGAAGACACACATATTAGTGCATTACTCAGAGAAAGATATACACTCCATTCAAACCTATGGAATCACTTTATGTTCCACATTACTTTAATTGACCAAGGACACATTAAAGTCACAATGAAATTAACATGGACAATTCTTGTTTTATAAAACATTACAGTGTTTATTAGGGGTCAGGCACTGAAGGTTCATATTCTCCTATTGTAATCAATAGTGTTCTTATTCTTCTTTCACTCTGAAAGTCTATGACAGCCCATAAAATTGCTTGCTGGAAATGTATTAAATTTGGCACACAGATAGAGGGCACTCTGAACATTAACCACAGTGAATTTGGAGTCTTTAATTCAATCTCTCTAGTGCCACATGCTGTCCAAATTTGACCTTACGTTTCTGCTAATATCTTTTCAACCGTAAAGGCTAGAAACCATTCTGCCATAGTCGGCCAACCCTCCTGTTCGAACCCCTTCTAGACCATTTGTCCATTTTTCACCAAATTTGAGTCCCATAATCTTCAGACCATGCCGGCAAAAAGCTATGGATTTTGTGTTGATAGACAAAACCACTTTTATATACCGCATTGACAAATTTTATGACATGATGCCAAAATTACTCTGAGGCTGTATCTCTGCAGTGCTTTGATATATTGATACCAATGTAAAAGTTGCAAAGATCTGTCATTGTCACCGCGCTCTGACCACACCACATCCACTTTAGACATTGTTTTAAATTCATGCGTCTCGTAATCCCAATAGGGAAGAAAAGACTAGCACAACTTCAATTTTCATGCTGATTTTAAATGCCTAAGAAGAAATGTTTCAAATGTTTTTTTATATTTAGAATAAATTCAGAATTCTTCAAAACCTCACTGTGCAGACCTTTTGCATTATTTCATGGATATTCAGGTTTCGTTTCATCTCATGAGGTTCCATACAATTTCTGTTGCACTTTCTATAGGTGGGATTGACTTGCAGGGCACTTCTCACTGACTTTGTGATCATACAGCTAAACACCTCAATCATATAGATAACTCTCTACAGAGAGTTAGTAGACATGTGGGTGCAACGTTACTTAAAGCCAATAAAATGTGTTAAAAGGACTCTCAAAATAAAGTGAAATCTGAAACTCTAACATAAGCTCCTCATGTCGGAAGGTGCAACTTCTCACTGTAAAGAGTACATCAGAGGAGGAAGGGGGCTTTAGAGGAGAACGAGAAGTTGGAGAGTGGCATAACAAAACAAAGTCCAACACAAAGATCAAGGGGGAGTGGAGGATGGGAGGACCCAAGGGAGCAGGATGAGCCAGATGTTGGTCCAGAAACTAGCCATGAAGAGGTCCCAAGGTGGAATCGAAGGCAGAAGGGGATTTGGTGGAGACTTGACTGGCACCACCCAAGGGACTGCCGATGGAGATGCCACTGGAGATGGAGAGTCATGGAGCTGACATGTCGTGTGGGCTTTTCGACATTGCTGGTACTGGAGAGCGAGGTGGAGCATCCGGGGTGGCACACAGGAACTTGAAGACTGAGGCAAAACTGGTTAGACTGAGGATGAAGGTGGAGGGGGAAGACACGCTCTGTACGCACGAGACGCCGCAATCCTAATAATTTGCGCAGTCTACAGAAATCCTCTGCTACTTTACTCTCTATTCCAATTGGTCTCTGGAATTGCCAGTCTGCTGTAAACAAAGCAGACTTTATTTCATCAATTGGGACTCATTCTCAGCTCAGCCTTATGGCCCTAACTGAGACCTGGATCAAACCAGAGGACACTGCCACTCCTGCAGCACTCTCAACCAATTTAACTTTTTCACACACCCCTCAGCCTATTGGGAGGGGTGGGGGAAATTTGATCCATTTCCATCTCTATCGGCCAGTTCATTTGAATCACACTCAATCACTGTTGCTCACACTGTTAAAATCCATGTGGTAGTGGTCTATCGTCCTCCAGGTCACCTCGGTAACTTTGTGGAGGAGTTGGATGTGTTACTTTCTAGCTTCCCTGAAGATGGCACTCCTCTGATTCTGCTTGGTGACTTCAACATCCATCTTGATAAACACCTAGCCACAGACGTTCTCCGTGAACATCGCTCTGGACTCAGGGCGGCAGAGAGGAAATGGTGGAAATTTAAAAACTATACTGACCATACCTTGTATCAGTCTCTTCTCTCTTCTTTCTCTACAAATGTCTCCACTGCTAAAACAACATACTACCACAACAAAATCAACAATTGCTCTGACTCTCGCACACTCTTTAAAACATTCTCCTCTCTCCTTTGTCCTCCTCCTCCCCCTCCTTCATCAACTCTTACAGCTGATGACTTTGCATCATTTTTCACAAACAAAACATCTCTCATCAGCAACCAGTTCTCCTCACCACAAACTGACACGCACATCTCAACAACTAACACGAACACGCTTCCATCCTTCTCTCCACTCTCCGAGGCAGATATTTCTAAACTCATCCTTTCCAATCACCCTACTACCTGTCCACTTGATCCTATACCCACTCACCTCCTTCAGACCATTTCTTCTTCAATCTCTCCTGCACTCACTCACATTGTCAACACTTCTCTTCACACGGGAACCTTTCCCACAGCATTTAAGCAGGCTCGGGTAACCCCACCGCTTAAGAAACCCTCTCTGAATCCAGCACTTTTAGAAAACTACAGACCGGTATCCCTTCTGCCTTTCATTGCAAAGACACTAAAGCGAGTTGTGTTCAATCAACTCTCTGTGTTTCTTGAACAGGACAACCTCCTGGACAACAACCAATCCGGCTTCAAAAGCGGCCATTCGACTGAGACTGCCTTGCTCTCTGTAACTGAGGCACTGAGACTGGCAAAAGCAGCTTCCAAATCCTCAGTGCTCATTCTGCTGGATCTGTCTGCTGCTTTTGTCACGGTTAACCATCAGATCCTCCTGTCAACACTTAAGAAGACGGGGATCTCAGGAACTGCTCTCCAGTGGTTCAGGTCTTATCTCTCTGGTAGGTCCTACAGGGTGTCATGGAGAGGTGTAGTGTCTAAGTCACATCATCTAGCTACTGGGGTTCCCCAGGGCTCAGTCCTTGGACCACTTCTCTTCTCCATCTACATGTCATCATTAGGCTCTGTCATTCAGAAACACGGCTTCTCCTATCACTGCTATGCTGATGACACTCAACTCTACTTCTCATTTCAACCAGATGATCCTACAGTCAGTGTTTGTATCGCTGTCTGTCTGACAGACATTTCTGACTGGATGAAAGAGCATCACCTTCAACTCAATCTTGCAAAGACAGAATTACTTTTTTTCTCAACCAACCCAGCACTTCATCAAAATTTCTCCATTCAGCTTGGTTCATCAACCATAACTCCATCCAGGACATCCAGGAACCTTGGAGATGTGATTGATGTCCAGTTAAACTTCACTGACCACATTACTGCAACAGTCCGGTCCTTCAGATTTGCCTTATACAACGTTAGAAAGATTAGACCCTTCCTATCAGAACAGGCTGCACAACTCCTGGATCAAGCTCTTGTTCTCTCCAGACTGGACTATTGTAATGCTCTTCTGCCTGGGCTTCTAGCATGCACTATCAAACCCTTGCAGCTGATCCAGAATGCAGCGGCGAGAGTGGTCTTTAACGAGCTGAAGAGAGCGCCTCTCTTCATCAGACTGCACTGGTTGCCAATGGCTGCTCGCATCAAATTCAAGGCACTAGTTCTCGCCTACAAAACAACCACTGGCTCTGCACCAATATACCTAAACTCGCTTGTTCAGACTTACACACCCTCCAGAAAATTGCGTTCTGCGAGTGAGCAACGCCTCGTGGTTCCATCCCAAAGAGGCATGAAATCACCTGGTGGAATGACCTGCCGATCTCAATTCGTGCTGCCGAGTCTGTAGCCATTTTTAAAAAACATCTTAAGACATATCTTTTCCAATTGCACCTGACTAATACAGAATAGCACTTAACTATCCATTAATTTTTGTTTGTTTGTCCAAAAAAAAAAAAACTGTGTACTGTGCTAATTAATTGAGGCTTATTACAGCTCTTACAAGTTGTTGGCCTTCTTTGTTTCATTGCTTCTATTGCTCTCCCCTTTTTTGTAAGTCACTTTGGATAAAAGCGTCTGCTAAATGATTAAATCTAAATGTAAATGTAAAGACAGATGTAACCAATATAATCCAACTGCGGCCACAAATAGGCGTTATTGTGCTGGTGGGGTTACCGTTTTCGCTGACTGGAACGCCCCCATCTTCATTGCCTCTTCTGCTGGACTGCTAGCTGTCAACATCCGGATTAATATGTAATATTATTAATATTATTAAGCATAATTTAAACTTCAGCAAATCAACACAGTGCTCAAACAACAAAGCTTGGCTTTAATGATAAAACAAGAAACTAGAAACTCTGGTGACTGGATTACTACAAAAAACGGAATATTTAATCGACCAGCCTCCCACTGCCGTCAGCTTACATTCCGGAAGGGAAAACACAGCTGCCTACTTTCAAAAGGATAAGAAAATGCCTCTTTTAGTTCAAGAGTCTTCTTGCTGCACAATCTGCCACAGACTTTTACACCGGATTGTAGTTCTTGAAACAAAGTTATTTGCAGAACCACCAAACCGGACAAATCACACAGCAGAGCTTTATCATGAACGCCCTCTGCACACAGCCAGTGAGTCCCATAAATTTAGTGCTACTCAACTGGTAGAGAAATAAGTAACTGATCAACACATTAATCGATGGTATAAACAGGGAGCAAGACCCAAAGGCACTCGAGAAGTCAGATTGTCACAAGCTTTATATATTGCTGCAGTAGCATGCTCTACCCCAGACACAAGGATTGCAAACACCGGTTTCCTACCACCATCTATACATCTCGAAAACAGATTTGAAGTATTAATGAATGTGGGTAAGAAATCCCTGAAAGTGATGAATGTGATTGAACACAGATTAAATCAGCCCACAGCTAACACTAATGCTAACAGGCGCTCAAGGTTGAGCAGACAACGACACTCAGCTCAGAGCGCAGCCAAACCCAGGACTCTGATAGTGGGTGACTCCACAGTCAGAAACATTCGCAGCAGAGATACAACTACATGCTGCCTTCCACAAGCAACCATTTCTGATGTAAACAGGGAAATTCAGAACATCCTGATAAAACATAAGACTGCAAATTGACTTATCATTCATGTAGGGAAGAACGATATTCAGAGAGAGCAGTCAGAATTCAATAAGACGGATTTCAATTAACTTTTTTAAACGCTTAGAAAACTGAAAGTTCAGCCATTCATCAGTGGACCACTGCCAGTAAGAGGAACAAATAGGTTCTTACGGTTGCTTGGGCATGGCTGCAAAAAACCTTTAACATGAACGGAGTTAATTAATCGACAACTTTAATCTCTTCTGGATTCAGAGACAACTGTTTACATCAAATGGCCTCCACCCAAACAAACTTGGTACAAGAGTGCTATAGGACAATATTTATTTTTCCCTTCATCATCCTTCAGCTATGTGTTTCAACCCACTCAAGCTGGATGGCACACACACACCTGTACAGAGTATGGACGACCACAGGACTTCATTTAAGCTCCTGAATGGACATGCAATTGACACACCCCACAAGGACAATGATAACAACATGCAGCCACAACAACCATTGCTCACGGACACACTCCCAGCTGAGCCCTGCCCACAGAGCTCACCACAGACAGACTGTGACGGATCAGAACTGCTCCAAGATTCAGCACCCAAAGATGACTTTCTGAAAAATGGACAGCGAAGCCAGGATAACATATTTCAGCTTCCGATAACACCAGAGCAACAGATTTGTTGCTTCTAAATGAAACGTGGCTAGAAGAAAACTGTAGTGCAACAGTCCTCAGTGAAACAGCCCCTCCTAAGTTGCTGCTCTTTTTAAAGATGTCTTGCTTTTTAAAGAAGCAAGAATCATTTGGTGACTATTTGTCTCTCGAATATCTGGGTATTGTGTTAAAAGGTGCTCCACGCATCCTGCTTATCATTAATTACAGCCCTCCGAAATACTCTCCAGCCTTTATTGAGGACTTTACAGAACTGTTATCAACAATCATGTGAGTGATTTGCTATATGATGGGTGATGTGATTGTTGTTGTAATTTATTGTCATTATGTTTGTAATAATTTTATGCCATTAATGTACAACACTTTTTTCCATTCTTTTGGTTTAGAAAGTGCTTTATAAATAAAGGCTGAGTTTAGAATATTTGTCCAGGCATACAAATAAATTATGAACACATGCAAAAATAAGAGAGAACCAACAAAATTTGTATAACCTATTATGTTGTAGTCAATGTCTTTTTGTTTTTCTATGCATCTCTGTAGAACAGCTCCAAAACTCTGTAAGCATTAATCTTTTGAGAGGATTGGGTGAGTTTTAACAGGTGCATGAACCAGTGTATTTATTAAATAACTATTGGGACAGAAGATTGTTTAATTTGGTAGCAGAGACATCTAGTGGAAAAAAAGATAATCCATCCTTATTTCATTGCAGAGAGAATGGATGGATGGATGGATGGATGGATGAATGATGGTCTTGGGATCAGATTTTCTTCTAGCCTTTTTATCATCTTTTCTTATTCTCAAACATTTCAACCCAAGGCTGTTACGTCTGATGTTCTTCCCCTCACAATAACACAGACAGCAACAAATATAAAATATAGCTGCAAGCAGCCATTAAAGGGCCCAGCACAAAGAAGGCATGTAAAGCCGCAACGCGTAGGTGTCTCTGTCACCAATTTTTAAATGTTTAAGCCATGAAAAAATAAAGGCTTTTTAACTTTCTCAATATACCCATCGAGTGCCTTGGACTACTTTTGCATTTAAACTTAACTATCCTACACAACCAAAGAGCACCGAGATCTTACACCCTGTGCAGCACTTCCTGCATTCCTTTGCATTGATACTTTTGTAGATGTGTTCCTAAAAATATGCATATATTTTTACGTTTGCACGTGACTGTTTTTAAACCTGTGTTAGACCCGTGTTTCCCCTTGTCCGACCCGACCCGCACCTGTATCCGACACAGTTGGATGTTTTTCACCCGTTTCAGCAAAATTTGCGGGTAGATCCGTCGGGTACCCGAACCCGTGCAAGACTCTGCCGCAAGGTCTCGACACTTTTTGAGTACCTTCAGGCCATGGTTCCAAAGACACATTAAGTTTCTGTCACGTCACAGACAAGGGAAAAGGGTGCGAGGACTCAAGTGCAGAAAAAAGATGATTTATTTACAAAAACAAAACATAAACTCAAAACAAAACCCACGAGGGGGAAAAACACATAATAGAATAATATAAATACAAACTTAAACAAACCAACAGAATCACGGGGAGGACAGAAGACGCAGACATTACACAAGGATCCAACACAGACTGACAAACACAAGGAGCTTATAAGGGGAAGAAATCAAGAGGGAACAGGTGGGGCAAATTAACCAATAATCAGATAACAAGAAGGGCGGGGTTGACAGTAGACCGGAGACATGACAAAACCCACATGTGCACACAAAACAGGACAGGCATGTGACATTACCCCCTCCTTAAGGAGCGGCTACCAGACGCTCCACTAGGGACAGGGATGGGAGAAACAGACCAGGGCGGGACGGGAGGGGCTGACCAGGGCGGGACAGGAGGGACTGACCAGGGCGGGACGGGAGGGACTGACCAGGGCGGGACGGGAGGGACTGACCAGGGCGGGACGGGAGGGACTGACCAGGGGGGCACGGGAGGGACAGACCAGGGCGGGACGGGAGGGACAGACCAGGGTGGGACGGGAGGGACAGGGGAAACAGACAAGGAAGGAACAGACAAGGGAGGGGCAAACAAGGGAGGGACAAGGAAAACAAAAAGTTCAGGAGGCCATGGTGGCACACAAAGTTCGAATGACCAGGGCGGCCCGCCGAAGTCGGGAGGCCCACCGAGTTCAGGTGGCCGGGGCGGCCCGCAGAGTTCAGGCGGCCAGGGCGGCATGGGTAGAGCAGGGCGCCAGGGAGGCGCGGTGAGAGCAGGACTCCTGGGTGGTGCGGTCAGTGCAGGGAGCGCCAGGGAGGTGCGGTGAGAGCAGGACGCCTCAGAGTCGCACGGAGAGCAGGACGCCTCAGCGGCGCACGGAGAGCAGGACGCCTCAGCGGCGCACGGAGAGCAGGACGCCTCAGCGGCGCACGGAGAGCAGGACGCCTCAGCGGCGCACGGAGAGCTGGACGCCTCAGCGGCGCACGGAGAGCAGGACGCCTCAGCGGCGCACGGAGAGCAGGACGCCTCAGCGGCGCACGGAGAGCAGGACGCCTCAGCGGCGCACGGAGAGCAGGACGCCTCAGCGGCGCACGGAGAGCAGGACGCCTCAGCGGCGCACGGAGAGCAGGACGCCTCAGGGGCGCAAGGAGAGCAGGACGCCTCAGCGGCGAACGGAGAGCAGGACGCCTCAGCGGCGCACGGAGAGCAGGACGCCTCAGGGGCGCACGGAGAGCAGGACGCCTCAGCGGCGCACGGAGAGCAGGACGCCTCAGCGGCGCACGGAGAGCAGGACGCCTCAGCGGCGCACGGAGAGCAGGACGCCTCAGCGGCGCACGGAGAGCAGGACTGCTCAGGGGCGCAGGGAGAGCTGGGCGCCTCAGGGGCGCAGGGAGAGCAGGGCGCCTCAGGGGCGCAGGGAAAGCAGGGCGCCTCAGCGGCGCAGGCAGGGCGTTGGGGAAACTTCTCCAGTCCAGCAGTATCCACCGGCACTGGGACCACCGGAATACGATCTGCTGGCATTGGGACCACCGGAACATGATCTGCCGGAACTGGGACCACCGGAACACGATCCACCGGCACAGGGACCACCGGAACACGATCCACCGGAACTGAGACCACCGGCACACGATCCACCGGAACTGGGACCACCGGAACTGCCTCCGGGGCTTCGGATAAAGCCCTGTGCTCCTTCCACGCATGCAGGACTGCCACCACAAAGCATCCCATCACAGCCCTCCAGGCCGTTTCCGGACTCGGGACCACCGGAACGGAGTCCACCGGCACAGGGACCACCGGAACACGATCCACCGGCACAGGGACCACCGGAACACGATCCACCGGCACAGGGACCACCGGAACACGATCCACCGGCACAGGGACCACCGGAACACGATCCACCGGCACAGGGACCACCAGAACACGATCCACCGGCACAGGGACCACCGGAACACGATCCACCGGCACAGGGACCACCGGAGCACGATCCACCGGCACAGGGACCACCGGAGCACGATCCACCGGCACAGGGACCACCGGAGCACGATCCACCGGCACAGGGACCACCGGAACATGATCCACCGGCACAGGGACCACCGGCGCACGATCCACCGGAACTGGGACCACCGGAGTGGTGGATGACACCCTGTGCTTTTCCCAAGCATGCAGGACTGCCACCACAAACCCTCCCATTACGGCCCTCCAGGCCATGTCTGGACTCGGGATTCCCGGACTCGGGACCCCCGGAACTGGCACCGAGGGAGAACTTCTCTGCTGAGTCCTCATAGTATGGTTGGATCCTTCTGTCACGTCACAGACAAGGGAAAAGGGTGCGAGGACTCAAGTGCAGAAAAAAGATGATTTATTTACAAAAACAAAACATAAACTCAAAACAAAACCCACGAGGGGGAAAAACACATAATAGAATAATATAAATACAAACTTAAACAAACCAACAGAATCACGGGGAGGACGGAAGACGCAGACATTACACAAGGATCCAACACAGACTGACAAACACAAGGAGCTTATAAGGGGAAGAAATCAAGAGGGAACAGGTGGGGCAAATTAACCAATAATCAGATAACAAGAAGGGCGGGGTTGACAGTAGACCGGAGACATGACAAAACCCACATGTGCACACAAAACAGGACAGGCATGTGACAGTTTCGTAGCAATATGCCAATACGTTTGTAAATGGCCAATGCCCTAAATGGCCGATTAAGTATCGTTCGACTTGCTGCACTGAATCTATAGAGACCAGGTTTGACTTTTGTTCAAACCATTAAAAAGTTATGAGAAAAAAATGTCAATTTTAAAAATATTTTTTACCTCCAGACCACTAGGTGGCACTGCACTGCAACTGTGCAGGTTGCCTCAGGTCATGGTTGTCCTAATAAGATTGGTCCAAATATACTAAAGTGTTGCGGAGATATAGCCTCACACACATTTTGTCGTGCTCTATTGAATTGTTTTGTGCGTTATTCTAGAACAGTTTGATGAATCAACATTTACTTCGGCATGGTCGGAAGATGATCTGGTTAAATTTTCGTAAAATTTACTTTGGAAGAGCTTGAAAAGTATTTTTTTCTGAAAATTCTAAATGGCGGAAAGATTTTCATGACAGAAAATGATGTCATAGGTTTGCAATCGATTCGAGCAAAAGATTCTGAGGAAAAAATATTTTGTTTCTAATGGCTTTTTCACAAGTGGCTCTATGGGCTGCCATAGACTTCCAGAGTGATGGAAGAAGAAGAAGAAGAAGAAGAAGAAGAAGAAGAAGAAGAAGAAGAAGAAGAAGAAGAAGAAGAAGAAGAAGAAGAAGAAGACAAACGATTATAACAGATGCCTTCGCACTTTCAGTGCTTGGCCCCTAATTACATGCTTGTTAACGTATGCTTTAAAGTACTACTGACTGGGTATTCTTCCATTACACCTTGAGAAAACAACATTTGGTTTCACCTGCATCACTGAACAAAAATTAACCCAACTAAACTAAAATATGGCCAGTCCAGCAATGATTTGAATGAAAAACAGAATAAAGTATGGTGTCACAGAAAACATGCAAAGACTATAAGACTTTTACTATAACTAAGACTATTAGAAAATAATCATCATAATCTAAAGCATAATCAATAAGAATAAAACCATTATGTAGCAGGAATCCCAATTATTCAGAAGTCTTACCCCTATAAGGTGTGGGTTGGGGTTGAAGCCGCACTGGTTGCACGCTGTAGTGTGGCACTGTGTACATTTGTTGAAATTTGGCGACCCACCAACATTTGTCAACTCTGTAGTATTGCAGACCGGACAGAGTTTACTGCTAGGCATTGGTGCTATCTGGGGTACGGAGTATGGTGAAGTTGGCGCACTAGCTCTATCAGGAGACACTGACGGTGAGCGGCCTGTTCGTCCGCCACCACCACCGCTGCTGCTGCTGCTGCTGCTGAAGTCCACCTGAAGGTTGCGTCTGGAGGCGTGTTGTCCAGGGCTTTGGTTGGGTCCCATGCCCCCTGACGAAGCTTGAATTTGAGACTGATGTGAAGTGGTCTGGGGATGTCTAGGTCCATCATGGGTTGCCTTTTTGTATGGGTTCACACTTGCTTGCATTCCAAAGTCACCGCCTGAACCTCGATCGCCAGCAGTTCCATAGCCCAGTTTTGGGCTTGATGGTGGGCCTCCCCCTCCGGCCAGTCTAAATGAGAAGGAGAGAATGAGAACATCTGATTAATCTTGTGCACCTTTTTAACAAGCCTGCTCTTGACATTTCAGCCATTTAAGTAGCCTGATATCATTGAGTAAAAAATTCAGCTCAGTTATTAATTTACATTACACTAACATTGAATCATTTAACAGATATATAGTGGACACCACAAGCAATTTATCATACAGGTACCAACAATATTCACAGTACCACAATAACAAAGGTTATGGTACTTATAGTAAAGATAAGCAGAAAAGTAAAATAGTTTGTTTCTAAAGTGTCTTTGTGTGTGGTTTTGGTGTAGCTGGTGTGTATGTTTCAGGTGTGGAGGGCCATGACGGCTGGAGACTCTGGTGAGGAGGGCCATGATGGCTGGAGACTCTGGTGAGGAGGGCCATGATGGCTGGAGACTCTGGTGAGG
Organism: Pseudorasbora parva; assembly: GCF_024679245.1. Lineage (NCBI taxonomy): Eukaryota > Metazoa > Chordata > Actinopteri > Cypriniformes > Gobionidae > Pseudorasbora > Pseudorasbora parva. The sequence continues at coordinate 1,264,451 of NC_090184.1, forward strand.
AGGGCCATGATGGCTGGAGACTGGTGTGGAGGGCCATGACGGCTGGAGACTCTGGTGTGTAGGGCCATGATGGCTGGAGACTCTGGTGTGGGAGGGCCATGATGGCTGGAGACTCTGGTGTGGAGGGCCATGACGGCTGGAGACTCTGGTGTGGAGGGCCATAACGGCTGGAGACTCTGGTGAGGAGGGCCATGACGGCTGGAGACTCTGGTGTGGAGGGCCATGATGGCTGGAGACTCTGGTGTGGGAGGGCCATGATGGCTGGAGACTCTGGTGTGGAGGGCCATGACGGCTGGAGACTCTGGTGTGGAGGGCCATAACGGCTGGAGACTCTGGTGAGGAGGGCCATGACGGCTGGAGACTCTGGTGTGGAGGGCAATGACGGCTGGAGACTCTGGTGTGGAGGGCCATGATGGCTGGAGACTCTGGTGTGGAGGGCCATGACGGCTGGAGACTCTGGTGTGGAGGGCCATGACGGCTGGAGACTCTGGTGTGGAGGGCCATGATGGCTGGAGACTCTGGTGAGGAGGGCCATGACGGCTGGAGACTCTGGTGTGGAGGGCCATGATGGCTGGAGACTCTGGTGTGGAGGGCCATGACGGCTGGTGACTCTGGTGTGGAGGGCCATGACGGCTGGAGACTCTGGTGAGGAGGGCCATGACGGCTGGAGACTCTGGTGTGTAGGGCCATGATGGCTGGAGACTCTGGTGTGGGAGGGCCATGATGGCTGGAGACTCTGGTGTGGAGGGCCATGACGGCTGGAGACTCTGGTGTGGAGGGCCATAACGGCTGGAGACTCTGGTGAGGAGGGCCATGACGGCTGGAGACTCTGGTGTGGAGGGCCATGACGGCTGGAGACTCTGGTGTGGAGGGCCATGATGGCTGGAGACTCTGGTGTGGAGGGCCATGATGTCTGGAGACTCTGGTGTGGAGGGCCATGACGGCTGGAGACCCTGGTGTGGAGGGCCATGACGGCTGGAGACTCTGGTGTGGAGGGCCATGATGGCTGGAGACTCTGGTGTGGAGGGCCATTACCGCTGGAGGCTCTGGTGTGGAGGGCCATGATGGCTGGAGACTCTGGTATGGAGGGCCACGATGGCTGGAGGCTCTGGTGTGGAGGGCCATGATGGCTGGAGACTCTGGTGTGGAGGGCCATGATGGCTGGAGACTCTGGTGTGGAGGGCCATGATGGCTGGAGACTCTGGTGTGGAGGGCCATGACGGCTGGAGACTCTGGTGAGGAGGGCCATGACGGCTGGAGACTCTGGTGTGGAGGGCCATGACAGCTGGAGACTCTGGTGTGGAGGGCCATGATGGCTGGAGACTGGTGAGGAGGGCCATGGCGGCTGGAGACTCTGGTGTGGAGGGCCATGACGGCTGGAGGCTCTGGTGTGGAGGGCCATGACGGCTGGAGACTCTGGTGTGGAGGGCCATGACGGCTGGAGGCTCTGGTGTGGAGGGCCATGACGGCTGGAGACTCTGGTGTGGAGGGCCATGACGGCTGGAGACTCTGGTGTGGAGGGCCATGATGGCTGGAGACTCTGGTGAGGAGGGCCATGACGGCTGGAGACTCTGGTGTGGAGGGCCATGACGGCTGGAGACTCTGGTGTGGAGGGCCATGACGGCTGGAGACTCTGGTGTGGAGGGCCATGACGGCTGGAGACTCTGGTGTGGAGGGCCATGACGGCTGGAGACTCTGGTGTGGAGGGCCATGACGGCTGGAGGCTCTGGTGTGGAGGGCCATGACGGCTGGAGACTCTGGTGTGGAGGGCCGTGATGGCTGGAGACTCTGGTGTGTGATGTCTCTGTTTTATGTCTAAAGAACAGTAAGGTAGTGTAGAAGGGTCACATGCTCTTCAAGCCTCTTAATTTTTCATATTGCCAATTGACAGTTGTTCCGTTTGATCCATTACTTTGGAGAGTGCAGAAAGCCAACTTTATTCCGTTAGGAAAAGATGCAGAATGTTAAAGTCAAGAGAACATGCACTGAAGTGGATGGGTGGGAAAACAAGGGATAAGCAAGGCTACATCCCAATTTGCATACTCTCTCAAATCGTAGCATGTTGAAATTAGTATTCCAAAGATACCCAGATGGTCTACTTTTTCCGTTCAAATTCTGAAGTGTATATCTGTGCACCCTTTAACGGCTAATATTACCCACAACCCATTATGAGTTTGACGAAGATTCGATTAGAACTACAAACTTTTTCTCCACAAAAACTGTACATAGTTTTGGGGCAAATTATAAGTAGGCGAATTTGGATGCAGCAGTGTGGGATGAGATAGAAAAAGAATCGCTACTTTTACCGGTTGCCAGATATTGATTACAGAAAACATCTAAATGCAGCTGATGCCAAACTAACCGACGAAATAAAAGTAACAGATAATAAAACATGACCATTTATTTTTATGTTTCTCCTCAAAAAAATAAGTGTGAAGATTTTTGACTCAGAAAGTACACATTATCTGACGACATGTTGCTAATGTAACCTAAGACAAAGAAGGATTGGAAAATTATTTTTACAAACAAGGCAACTAGATAAAAATGTACACCTGCTTATTTGCCGTGCTTGTTTTTGTCTGTGTCACGCGTGGTTAATAAGTCACTGCAGGCTGTGCAGATGTCACTGTCTTTCACATTCGAGTTCAGCCGCGTTAGAACATAATCAAACCCAGGTCTAATTTAATCAGGTCAGAAGTTCTTCCGGCCGTTTGTGATTGGTATTGTACTTCTGAAGAGTGAGCATGTGCAAATGTCATGCTTTTCAGCTGTGTTTGGGAACATTACTTTTAAAAGTATTGCTTTGCTTCTATAAAAAAAGTAACTAATGATGTAAAGTAATGTTTTTCTTTATCTCAGATGGTTATGGCTCTCTCCGTCTCTTACAGACCAATATAGCATTATGCTGGCTTGCTTTACCTTTTCTATTTTTTTCTCCTAAAGTTTGACAGTAATGCATCCAAAGTCATAGCCTGTATCTGTCATGTGAAACTTTGCAATATTCATGACCATTGATCCTTTCAACAGCAGGAAAAGTACAACTGAGCAAAGAGCAGAAGCTGTCAATCACATCAGTTCAGCGTGAGCCAAAACCTGTTATTATTAAAAAAGCGCACTACAATGCATAATCTCTTATTTACACCATGTCTACACTTTGTTGGTAATAAAGACAGGATTCACGAGTGTATTAGTCACCCAAATATTTTGCACTGCTGAGTGGATTCCACTGAAATATTCTTCATGTTTCAAAAAGCTATAAGAAGAACAATGGCCATATTTCCTGCAAACCTTCATGAGTGACAATCACATTTAATTATGAGAGTGAGTCTGATGCATTACTGTGTCAAACCTTTACAATAGAAAAGGGACAGAGAGCTGAGGTGAGGAAAATGTGCAAAAGTATGCATTACTATCTATAAAACGTGACTTCATTTTTACAATAACGCAACATTGTAATCAATTAGTTTCGAAGGTAATGTTTCCCAAGACTTCCGATTTGGATACTGTACAGTCCTGTGAAAATCATATCAGATATGCAGAGTTTGTAGTGTGGAGCACACTTATGACAACCAATGTGGATGAGCGTCTGCTTTTCAGAAATATTACAATATGAAGGGATAGGGCAGAGAGACTGGAGTCAGAATTAATGAGACACAACCCTCACAGTGCATTATGGGGATTCTCTATCGGTTGTAAACTCATTACTGCAGTGCATTATGGGATTGATTGAGTGCACTCAATAAATGTCCACTGTGGTTTCAGACAGCATTCAGATGGCTGTCGATTATAGAGGGTGATTTTAGACACAACCTAAATCAATGTGCAAACCTATCCATCCTTAACGCCATGCCCTCACAATCGCTTATATATGCCAAGCAAACAAGCAAAATGACAGGTGTGCGTTAGTTATACAGTAACCTACATCATCTATATCAAAATGGACAAAAGCACACAACTCAAAAAGCCCTCAAACACATGTCATCAGCGAACAAAAACTATGTGAAATACCATATTCTACATCCCTAAATCCGACCCAATACCTAGACTTAATAACTACCTTACTAACTATTAATAAGCAGTGATTAGTAAAATAAGGTCTTGCTTTAATATGTGCTTTATGAGTACTAATAAACAGCCAATTTCCTTGTAATATGAATGCTAATACGCAAGTTATCAGTGAGAACTGGACCGTACATCATGTTTTTCTCACTCTGGATCTTAATTTGATTTAATTGTGTGCACATTGTTTTTTTCTGTATGGAAGCTAATGTATAATAAAATGAATGTTATGCACTGAGGAAAAAAATGTGTTTTACTTGATGCGACTACTTATTTGTTTTCTTAGTGTGTGTTACGGGTCTAATTGTGAACTGTTAAAAAAATGACGATTGACTGATTTTTCTTAAATATTCAGTTTTTATGGTTATCACATGATATTCTGAAAAGCTATTCTTTAAAATGTGATTTAATGTGATTATAAAACGTGTCCTCCACCTCTGGTCAAACGTATATAAAGTATTTATTATTGTGTACACTACGTTTTCTTTAGCTTGTCTACTCTTCCTCTTGAAACTTTAATGCTCTCAGGATAAATAGCTTATGAAGTTCCTGATTTGTAAGTTGCTTTGGATAAAAGCGTCTGCCGAACGACTCAATGTCTGGTGTTTCCATCCATTATCCTTGCACAAACACTTATCGCGCTTCATTTTCCTCTCACACAGCTTGAGCTGCCATCTCTGTCAGATGCACTTCAGCCTCACGCATTTATTAGAAAACCATCGTTTTGTAGCTTCTCATCCAGCGAGTGACCCAATTCTCATGTATGATGAGTGTTGTTGAACCTTAACTTAAAGACAGAGTTTATGGGTAAGCTTACAGGAAAAAGCATGTGGTGAACAATACTGCACACATGACGTGGTTCTGCTGTGCTGACCTGTGGTATAATATAACACTGCTTCGCTATCCACCTTATATTGCACTGCGGAAGTGAGCTGTTTCTGTCAATGTGAGACTTCTGATTCATTAGCACTGCAGGAAAATAGAATAACAGTGCAGTAAACCGTAAAACGATGTGCGCTACACTGCAAAAAAATGCTTTTCATACTTAGTATTTTTGTCTTGTTTCTAGTCTAAATATCTAAACATTCTTACATTACAAATAACTCCACCATAATCACTCAAAAATAAAAAAATAACTCAAAATGAAGAGTTTTTGCTTAAAATAAGTATTAAAATATTTCCTTAAATAATCTGCCAATGGGGTGAGAGAAATAATCTTGTTCTCTGTTTGAATTAAGATTATTTTTCTCACCCCATTGGCAGATTATTTATCTTATTTTAAGCAAAAACTCTCTTCATTTTGAGATATTTGTTCCCAAAACAAGACAATTACTTTTGCTTGTCTAGTAAATACTTCTTGTTTTAAGAATTTTTAGATGTTTGGACTAGAAACAAGACAAAAATACTGAGTAAAAAGAGCATTTTTTGCAGTGTACAAACCAGTGTTTATTATTAAGACAATAAATTCAAATAATTTGCAATATCAAGCAGCATAACGAGCAGTTTTGTACAGTTAAAAACAACAGGAGGTGGATGAGAGCAAAATCCAGGCACATTCAATTCACAAAGACTGCTGCAATCTGACATGCAATAGGGAGAAGAATGGAGTCCGGAGAAAGCATGTAAGATCTGCTGCTGCATGAATCCTGTATCAGATCAAGACAGGTGGAGCTGGGGAGGTGGAGGGGTTCAGATAGCGCTGCAGGAAACACTGGACCAGACTGTTTAAATACTGAGCAAGCTATCTCATTGGCTGCCTGATCCGCAGAGGCCAATCAGCTTGTGCTGTGTGGTCATGCTGGTCAACTGCCCCGTCTAGTGTTTCATGACTGAACTAGGTATATAATAGATGTTATTTCATTTACAATATCAGGAGCTGGCAGTGCCGCACTCCACGACACTTCTCATGTGTCTCTTTACACACCGCCTAACATGTAAAAATGCATTCATCATGCTTTGGGGCTGTTTTTGCTGCAAAAGGACCAGGATCCGTGTAAAGGAAAGAATGAATGGGGCCATGTATCATGAGATTTTGAGTATCAGCAAGGTCATTTAAGATGAAACGTGGCTGGGTCTTTTAGCATGACAATGATCCCAAACAGACCGCGCGGGCAACAAAGGAGTGGCTGCAAACAATTCAAGAAGCATTTCAAGGTCCTGGAGTGGCTGAGCCAGTCTCCAGATCTCAACCCCATAGAATATCTTTGGAGGGAGTTGATAATCTGACAGCCCCAAAACATCACTGCTCTAGAGGAGATCTGAGGGAGGAATGGGCCAAACTACCAGCAACAGTGTGGAAAAACCTTATGGAGACTTACAGAAAACATTTGACCTCTGTCATTTTCTAACAAAGGGTATATAACAAAGTATTGAGATTAACTTCGTTATTGACCAAATACTTATTTTCCACCATCATTTGCAAATAAATTATTTAAAAATCAGTAGTTGAAAATCTCTCCTAGTTGAAGTGTACCTATGATGAAAATTACAGGCGGTGGAAGAACTTGCACAATTGGTGGCTGACTAAATACTTTTTTGCCCCACTGTATCAGATGTATGAGCCTATAACAGATGGTGAAAGACAACCTCTGCAGAAGAAGATCGACACCCACTTCACCATCACAGCTTTGGCCACGCCCACTGGAGTGTTAGTGAGATGACGAGGACAGACCAACGGACTAGAAATAACATTACCTTCCAAAGGATCCTATAATGCTAGGGATGTGCTTATATATGTGAATGTCTCAGTTGTGCATTATTTTTTTGTGTTCATTACATTTCTCTGTGGATTCTTTGGGAATTCGGTCACAATTTCAGTGCAGGCTTTGCAAATAGACTTTTACGATATGGACTCGATAGAAATGCCACAACATGGGCCCTATCTTGCACCCAGCGCATTTGACTTTGTACACCGACGCATGTGTCATTCCAATTTTGCACCCGAGCAAAGCGCGCTTTTCCCTCCACAGAAGCACGTCGCTAAACTAGTGAATGAACTTGCGCTCCCTGGGCGGTTCAGCGCAAAAAAGGAGGCGTGTTCTGGCGCAAACAATCCCTGGTGCTATTTTGCTGTTCCATTAAACAGTTGCGCCACTGACCAGAAAAAACCTCGTCTAAAGTCAGCGGCGCGTTGCGCGTTGTTCATTATGCTATTTTAAGGGCGCATGCTTGACCATAATGTATAGCGTGCACATCGTGCAGACACTTTCCTCATGTAATCTACACAGATGCAACAGTTATTTTTGCAAATCATAAATTGTTACACTAAAAAAAAATATTAACACATGAGATGACGGAAATCATTGTGGTGTGCCACGAAGATGTGAAAAAATAGGCATAAATCTAGCTTACAAATTATTCAGGCTAATTGTAGTAATGAAGGATCAGACCTGTTTGCCCAATAGGGGCAAGACATATATGTGTATAAGGACATCTGACAAATTGGTTTGTCCGTCAAGAACCAGTAAAAGAAAATCGACTGAAAAACTGAAAAAACTGTTTAACCGACCCATCCCCATACAACACAACTCCTCTGTCTTTCACTGCTCTACAAGAACATCCGTCTCCTCGGCTGTGAACCGCTCCTGGCGTGCGCCTGGTAAATACGCCATAATAATAGCGACCCATAATGGAACTTGCGCAGTGCCAAAGACTTTGTCTTTGTGCCAGTAAATCAAACCACTGATTAAACGCTCAACTTCACATTGTTTCTCTTAATAGGATGAAAATAATCCATTATTTAAACTGTGATTAAATTCATCAAAGAAAATCGATCAAAGAACGCTCCCTTTACAATCGCTGGAGCTGTCATTCATACAGCACGTGTTTATCAGTGGACTCGTGACAAACTCCCGTAATAATCAACACATCTCTTATTTACATTGTGTTTGCACTGTTAGTTATGATGAAAGCATTCGTTAGTGTGCAGAAATAAAGTTACAATGCCAAGATCCTGCATTCATGAGCTCAACATGTCTCTGATCGGCTACAATGATCATCACTGCAACCTTTCATACCACCATCTGAATAGAATGCCATAGATCTGACTATTATGCCATATCTGAAAATAATGCCATTGGTCTGAATATTATGCCATAGAACTAAATATAATGCCATAGATCTGAATATAATGCCATAGATCTACAAATCAATTACAAAAAAGTTGGGACACTGTACAAATTGTGAATAAAAAAGGAATGCAATGATTTACAAATTTCATGAACTTACATTTAATTCACAATACAATATAGATAACATATCAAATGTTGAAAGTGAGACCTTTTGAAATGTAATGCCAAATATTGGCTCATTTTGGATTTCATGAGAGCTACACATTCCAAAAAAGTTGGGACAGGCAGCAATAAGAGGCTGGAAAAGTTAAATGTACACATAAGGAACAGCTGGAGGACCAATCTGCAACTTATTAGGACAACTGGCAACATGATTGGGTATAAAAAGAGCCTCTCAGAGTGGCAGTGTCTCTCAGAAGGCGAGATGGGCAGAGGATCACCAATTCCCCCAATGCTGCGGCGAACAATAGTGGAGCAATATCAGAAAGGAGTTTCTCTGAGGAACACTGCACAGAGTTTGAAGTTATCCTCATCTACAGCGCATAATATCATCCAAAGATTCAGAGAATCTGGACCAATCTCTGAGCGTAAGGGTCAAGGGTCAAAACCAAACTGGATGGCCGTGATCTTCAGCCCTTAGACGGCACTGCATCACACACAGGAATGCTACTGTAATGGACATCACAACATGGGCTCAGGAATACTTCCAGAAAACATTGGAGAACACAATCCACCGCGCCATCCACCGTCGCCGGCTAAAACTCTACAGGTCAAAGAAGAAGCCATATCTAAACATGATCCAGAAGCGCAGGCGTTTCCTCTGGGCCAAGGCTCATTTAAAATGGACTGTGGCAAAGTGGAAAACTGTTCTGGGGTCAGACGAATCAACATGTGAAGTTCTTTTGGGAAAACTGGGACGCCATCCGGACTAAAGAGGACAAGGACAACTCAAGCTGTTCTCAGCGCTCAGTCCAGAAGCTGATCTCTGATGGTCTGGGGTTCATGAGTGTGTGTGGCATGAGCAGCTTACACATCTGGAAAGGCCATCAATGCTGAAAGGTCTATCCAAGCTCTAGAACAACATATGCTCCATCCAGACGGCGTCTCTTTCAGGGAAGACCTTGCATTCTCCAACATGACAATGCCAGACCACACACTGCATCAATTACAACATCATGGCTGCGCTGAAGAAGGATCCGGCACTGAAATGGCCAGCCTGCAGTCCAGATCTTTCACCATTAGAAAACATTTGGCGCATCATAAAGAGGAAGATGCGATAAAGAAGACCTAAGACAGTTGAGCAGCTAGAAGCCTGTGTTAGACAAGAATGGACAACATTCCTATTCCTAAACTTGAGCAGCTCGTCTCCTCCGTCCCCAGACGTTTGCAGACTGATATAAAAAGAAGAGGGGATGACACACAGGGGGAAACATGGCCACGGCACAACTTTACTGAGATGTGTTGATGCCATGAAATTTAAAATCAACTTATTTTTCCCTTAAAATTACACATTTTGTATTTTGAATAAAATATTGAAACTTCCACATCATTGCATTCTGTTTTTATTTACAATTTGTACAGTGTCCCACCTTTTTTGGAATAGAGTTTGTAAATATAATGCCATAGATATATAGATCTTAAGCAAAATCAGCCAATCACAGCAGTGGGCGTTCACACTGAAGTTTCACAGCGGCCAATCACAGCAGTGGGCGTTTACACTGAAGTCTCACAGCGGCCAATCACAGCAGTGGGCGTTGACACTGAAGTCTCACAGCAGCCAATCACAGCAGTGGGCGTTCACACTGAAGTTTCACAGCGGCCAATCACAGCAGTGGGCGTTGACACTGAAGTCTCACAGCAGCCAATCACAGCAGTGGGCGTTCACACTGAAGTCTCACAGAAGACAAGCCCTTTCAAACTGAGGCTAAAATCAGGGTAGGAAAAATGCCTTTTATTTCTAAATAATGACCATTTTTGATGAAAAATTCATACTAACATTATTAGTGTACCCCAGGAAACATCATAAAACAAATTATGTTCATTGCCCCTTTGAATATTGTAAATTGCACTAAAAGAACCACAACTCTGCATTAATGCATGATGTTCTGAAGAATATTTCTATTAGGCTACTACTGACAAGCCGGAGCCACATCAAGATGTTTGGTCTGAAAACTCACCATTGACAGCTCAATCCGAGGGGCGGATAAACGGCTGTCTGTCAAACTCCCTCTGCACGCGATAGGATAGCGCTACACCAACCAGAGCAACGAAGGGGAAGCAGAGCTGACAGATTAAACATTCGCCGTATCCGGTCGGCTAAACTCGAACACATCTTCCCTTCTTCAGAATGACTTCAGTGCCGTTCTTTGTTCTTTTCTCAGAGAAAAGCTTAACTCAAGTCTTCCAAAGTCGCGGTCAAAGCTGATTCGACAGACCGCCGTTCGCCAGTTTCTGTGTTTACTAGAAGCACGCAAACGCAACTCGGCCGTCGTCATTATGGCCCCGCCCACCGACTCTATACACGATGTGATTGGCCCAGCAAGAGTTTGGCGTTTACAGCTCAGAAGTGTATTGAGAGTTGCTAGATGACACTCGCGGCAGATTAGATTAGCTGCCGCTAGGGTGCGTCTAGATTTCTAGGCTACTTTGAGAATTAAAAACAGCTGGATATCCGTTTCTTGGTTGCCATTTCTTCCTATTTCTCCAGGAACACTAAAGCTGTCTCAAATGATGCACTATACACTACTGCACTATGTACTCAAGTGTCTTGAGAATGAATTGAATATGAATATGAATTGATAAGGTTATTTTGTCATCGTCCAATATTCCCTCCCCTTCCGCTATTTCAGGAAAGCTGCGACTCTTGAGTGCATTAAGTTTCTAGCACGGCACACTTCGTTTTTCGGTTAATTAAGTGCATCATGTGGGTTTTTTAAAATGCACTTTTTGTAAAGTTAAATTTCATTGTGAACACACACTCAAAAAACGCCACAGAATGCATAAGTACGCCAAATCTTCAAAGCTATGCCAATGCATGTCCATCATTTTGAGATTCATTGATGGAGTCCAAAATCACACCGAACGCCCTGGAAGGGTCGCCAACTTTTGCCTCGCTTTTTATTAAAGCGGTGATTCCGTTTTTTTTTCTAGGCTTGGTTGTGTTTATGGGCCGTAGTATAACATGTCTTAATACTTCTTCTTTATTTTTAAACGCTGTATTTTTATTCTATCCTCCCTTTATTCCACACCGCTGTCTGTGCTTTGAACGGCTCGTCTGCTTCCTGCTTCTCTGAAGCCCCTCCCTCTGAAAAACACAATGGCCTTAGATTGGTCAGATGGCCAAATGTAGTTTTCTGTATTTTTATTGGCTGAAGCACAGGTTAAGGCCACGCCCCTTCCCATTACGGGCAGAAGTCACATCTGCGGAGACTAGCGAGGGTTTATGATGTCACCAACCCAGGAAGAAGCTCGTTGTAGTCCAAACCGGCCATTTTTGTAGGCGATAAACTGCCGTGACTTTAAAAGACAATATCTCTGTTTGCAGTGAACGTTCAGCGCTGTAACTTTGCAGAGACTGTTAATGCTCAAGCAGCGACATTACACACTAACTAAAGTAACACAAGTCAAATCGCATGCAAACACACCTTTAATAAATGCTGACGTGTGGTTAAAAAGTGATTCGGCTGTGGATACCATCTTCTGGCGAGACCAACACACTGCATTATGGGTATTCCCTGGCAGTTGAGTGTGCATTGGTTGTGCACTTGGTATCACGGTGCATTATGGGATTGAATGAGTGCACTCAATAACGTCTACCACTATAAAATGGCTGTCCCTTCAAATCGTGCACTACATAAGGATACGGAGCGATTTCAGCACAGCCAGTGTTCCCCTGATCTTTGGCTCAGATCTGGATATAATATATCACGCTCATCACATCTTCAGTCAATGCATTAACAAATTTGATGGCAAGACACCAACAAGGAGCTGAGGCTGCATCTCTGCAACCCTTTGGTGTGTGTGCAATCGTGATCATTAAAGCTCTGCCTGATGGAATCACATTGGGTTTGTGCTTAGTCTCTGCTCGCAGACATAACTTTAATAATTACAAAAAGATACAAATACGATCTGCAAAATGTTACAATTCTGCATAGGTGACAGCCTTTGGAAACCAGGACGAATCGAGCATGCGCGCGTTTAAAGGGAAAATCCACAAAAACACAGATCGGTGTGTAGAGAGTGTGTGATGATGGCTATGCCTGAAAACACACACACAGCTCCTGCTATTATTAGCCTCTGAGATCAGATGTAAATATGAGTCATGAATGAGCCCCTGTGCGTGTATTGCAGTGCTATCAATTCTTCATGTAAAAGCACTTACAGCTGGAGCTCCTCTCACCCTCCATCACACACACACACACACACACACACACACACATTTGTGTTTGTGAAATGTGGGATCATTCCATAGGCGTAATGGTTTTTTATACTGTACGAACCGTATTTTTTATCCCCTTACACTGCACCTACCCCTAAACCATCACACACACACACACACACACACACACACACACACACACACTGACAGCCATTTGCAGAGAGGAAGAAGCGCTCCTCTCGCTCTGAGGATTCTCAGAGAACACACACTCACGAACACACAGGCGTCGAAAGAATGGGATTTATGTCAAAATAAGTGAAGCTGGATGGACGTGTGTGTGTGTGGGGGGGTGTGTGTAGCCTATCATCTGTAGCAAACGTGGCAGATCTCCCAGCAGACACTGATTGATCGATTCACGAACAACCAACGACGTGCGCGCGCGTGTGTGGGGGGGGGTGGGGGGTGTATTTGTGAATAAAGCGCGCGCCCGAGAAAATATTCAAACGGGTGACAATTTTCATTCACACGATCATTCTCTCTGTCTCTCTCTGTGTGTGTGTGTGTGTGTGTGTGTGTGTGTGTGTGTGTGTGTGTGTGTGTGTGTGTGTGTGTGTGTGTCATCTCGAGCTCAGGTGTGTCGATCTCTCCGATGGGTCGACGTCAGCACATTCCCAATGCTCTTGTGTTCGCGAGCACAGATCGTAGCCTAGAAACAAGCACCAGCATCCTCATCCTCATCCTCAGCATCAGCATCAATCACACACTCCTCACTGTCAGCCCGTGCATCACATTCGAGGACTCGCGGTTACCGTGTGTGTGTGCATGTGTGTGTTTGTGGTAAATTGCCCCGGTTCTTACCGATGCATCCCCGCCCTGGGTTCGAGTCCAGCCCCGGCCGCTGCGCCATTCACGGGCTTCACGAGCTGTCCAGAGCCCAGCGGTGCTGATCCCGACATCATGCCCGCCACAGTGGCCGCTTCCCCGGCCTCCAGGCTCGCCTCGTTGCCCATGGCTGGATCGAGCGAGCAGGCCGATTGTGTTTTCTATTTATAATAAACTCAGGGAACGCAATTATATAAAAAGATCCGCTCAGCGCCGATCTTCCTCCGCCATCATCATCTCTCTCTCTCTCTCTCTCTCTCTCTCTCTCTCTCTCTCTCTCCTGCGCATTCGGTGCGCTCGAGCGCGGGTGGGAGGGGACACACATCCAGCGACTACAGTACGCACGCGTGCACGCCTCAAATCTAGGATAGACCGACGGCATATATTTATTTATATATGCGCAATATTAACTCCCATATCACATATAGCATAAACTCGCTCGCATATCGCGTTATGGAGTCGCACTGGTCGAGTTCTGCTTGAAAACTAGGGCAGAACATCTCCATTAAACCGCGCTCGCACTGACAATCCATCCGGAAAGCTTTTAGTCTTCCTTCAGCTCAGTCAGTGTGGTGTGTGTGTGTGTGTGTGTGTGTGTGTGTGTGTGTGTGTGTGTGTGTGTGTGTGTGTGTGTGTGAGTGGTTCTTGAGGCTATTCACCAGTAATGTACATACAGCTGCACGTGAATGAATCGCATGCTCAGTTCACTAACAGCACTACAGACATTACAGAGGACACTTCATATAACCTTAACTCGTGCAAGTTTTAAATTAATCAAAATTAATTTATTAGACCTAAATGCGTAAGATGATCCCATGAGGAGAATCCGTAAAACTGATCTCCTGACGGATGCTCTCAGGCTCTGTTCATGAGTTTCTCTCTTCAGCTTGTCAGGGTTTGCCTTGATTGGCCACTAGAGGACGTCCTATCCACACACACACACACACGCACACGCACACGCACACGCACACACACACACACACACACACACACACACACACACACACACACACATACACACACACACACACACGCACACGCACACGCACACGCACACGCACACGCACACGCACACACACACACACACACACACACACACACACACACACGACAGGTTTTGGGGCATTAGATCAATCAGCTGTCTGACTCCATCCTGACATTTAAATACAAACACACACTTAATGCACTAATAATGAATATTATATATCTAGCATTTGTTTCTATTAAGTTAATTTATTATATACACACTCAAAAAAATGAACTTATGATGCTGTTCACTTTATTTAAGCAATTCATATTGATTTAATACCATTATATCAGGTTTCTGGTTCAAATGTGATTGATTCATGTTAAAATGACTTAAAACCGTCACTCTTTGACATAACTTGATGTGTTTAATTTAAAATAACATGGTTAAATCAAGTAAGCCGAACAAACAGGACTTTCACTTCCCATCATGCTTTGCAAATGGGCTGAATTTGGAGATTAAATGTTTAAATAAAGTGCTATTTTATGCATTTCTAACAAGATGAGAAAATGAAGAGACTTTTTAATGTTTAATGTTTTGTTTGGTTGTCATTTAAAAGTGTGTGTTATGTTTGTGTTTTTGGATGTTACCATTGTGGTGAAGTGTAGACCTTGTGGTTAAGCTGTGCTGTTCTCAACGAGCTGTTAACTGTGCTTATGCCAGTGACGAGATGTGCTTTACTTGATTATTGTTTACAATAAGCAAGTGATCAAGTGTTGTTGAGTAATAGTTTTTATAGCAATAAAGAAAACTAATTCATGTGACGCAGTTCCCAAAGAATAAATATGGCCAACAGTTCTATCCCTCTCTATCCTACTTTATCTAGTTGGAATGACATGATATATTTTAGTAGTTTTGACTAAATGATTTTAAGCTAATACAACAAGATAGTTGAGCTGACACTAATAAATTAAGCTGTGCCCAACCATAGTAAATAAGTTGAATCAACCTTAATAAATTAAGTTGACCCAACGTAAGTACATTAAATTGGAATAACAGAATTGCATAATGCTCAAATAAAGCAAGTTAATCATGTGGAAATACTTTCCATGATTTTTTTATGTTCATTCAAAGAGTAATTTTTTTGAGTGCAGGTGTTGGTCATATAATTATAATATCATCAAAAAGTTGAATTATTTCACTAATTCGATTCAAAAAGTGAAACTTTTATATTATATTCATTCATTACACACAGACTGATATATATGTTTATTTATTTTAATTCTGATGATTATACTCAATATATATCAACTAAGGAAAATCCCAAATTCAGAATCTCAGAAAATCAAAATATTATGAAAAGGTTGAATATCGAAGACACCTGGTGCCACACTCTAATCAGCTAATGAACTCAAAAGATTCACGAAGAGTGGACTGCAGCTGGAGTCAGCGCTTTAAGAACCGCTGCGCACAGACGTATACAAGACACGGGTTTCAGCTTCACACTCCTTATATCAAGCCACTCTTGATCAACAGACAGCGTCAGAAGCGTCTCGCCTGGGCTAAAGACAAAAAAGGACTGCTGAGTGGCCCAAAATTATGTTCTCGGATGAAAGTAAATTTTGTATTTCCTTTAGAGATCAGGGTCCCAGAGTCTGGAGGAAGAGCGGAGAGCCACACAATCCACGCTGCTTGAGCTCCAGTGTAAAGTTTCCACAGTCAGTGATGGATTGGGGAGACATGGCATCTGCTGGTGTTGGTCCACTGTGTTTTCTGAGGTCAAAGATCAACACAGCCGTATACCAGGAAGTTTTACAGCACTTCATGCGTCCGTCAACTTTATGGAGATGCAGATTTCATTTTCCGACAGGACTCGGCACCTGCACACAGTGCCAAAGCAACCAGTACGTGGTTAGAGGACCATAGTAGCTCTGTTCTTCATTAGCCAGCAAACTCGCCTGAACTTAACCCCATAGATAATCTCTGGGCTATTGTGAAGAGGAAGGAGCGATACGCCAGACCCAACACTGCAGAAGAGCTGAAGGCCACTATCAGGCAACCTGGGCTCTCATAACACCTGAGCCGAGCCACAGACTGACCGACTCCATGGCACGGCACATCGCTGCAGTAATTCAGGATAAAGGAGACGCAACTGAGCACTGAGTGCTGGACATGCTCATACTTTACATGTTCATACTTTTCAGTAGCCCAAGATTTCTAAAAAATGATTTCTTTGTATTGGTCTTAATTAATATTCTAATTTTCTGAGATACTGAATTTGGGATTTTCCTTAGTTGTCAGCTATAATCATCAAAATTAAAAGAAATAAAACATTTGAAATATATCAGCCTGTGTGTAAGGAATAAATATAATATACAAGTTTCCCTTTTTAAATGGAATTAGTGAAATAAATCAACTTTATAATGATATTCTAATTATGAGCTGCACCTGAATAGCTTTACTATCTATAATAAAACTGTTAAATGTATCAATTATTTATTTATTACATTTTTATTAATTTATATCAATTTGTTAATTAAATAGAAAAATACATTTTTGATTGTATTTTTTGTTCCATTTTATGTAAAGTTAACATTTATTCATTTATTTATTTGTTTGTTTTATTCTAATTTATTTATGTATTTTACACACACACACACACACACACACACACACACACACACACACACACACACACAAACACATACAGTCAAGGTTTATGAATTGTTTCCTGCTTGTCTCGTGTCTGTTTTGTTATGTGTGTGTGTGTGTGTGTGTGTGTGTGTGTGTGTGTGTGGCTGAGACTCATTGTTTGATCTGCGGCTCAGATGATCGCTATCACAGCACCAGCTGCAGCTCATCACTCTCTCCTACATATACTCATCCGTTTCTCATGTCCATTGTCAGATCGTTGTTGATGTCTTCTGTGCTGTGTGTCTCCTCGGCCCTGTTTCGGCGTTTCAGTCTCGTGCTTCTTGTTCCTGCTCAGTGTTCCTGTGGATGGCACTCTATCTGGATTCCAACTGCACCTGATCACAAAGACTCACCATTCTCATCTGTTCTGTGTTGGCCCTCTTAGTCCCTGCGCCACCCGTCATCTGTGTCTGTTACATTATATTTTCTGTGTGAGAATAAATGAGATTACTTGCAATTGCTTCCTGTTAGCCTAGAAATCTAGTGGCACCCTAGCGGCAGCAAATCTTATCTGCCGCGAGTGTCGTCTAGCAACTCTCAATACCCTTCTGAGCTGAGAGTCGGTGGGCGGGGCCATAATGACGGCCGAGTTGCGTTTGCGTGCTACTTGTAAACAAAGAAGCGGGCGAACGGCGGTCTTTCGAATCAGCTCTGACCGCGACTCTGGAAGACTTGAGTTAAGCTTTTCTCTGAGAAAAGAACAAAGAACGGCACTGAAGTCATTCTGAAGAAGGGAAGATGTGTTCAGAGTTTAGCCGACCGGATACGGCGAATGTTTAATCTATCAGCTCTGCTTCACCTTCGGCACACACACACACACACACCAGGGGCGGAGCCAGACGATGTAAACATTCGGGGCAAACAAAACTGATTTTTTTTCCCATTTACATCAGCTAAATGCACTATTTTTCAGGCTGTTTGAGATAATAGAATGCCTAAAAATCTATATACTATCTGGGGGAAAATAAAAAAAATTCACCCAGTAGAGCCCACAACCTGTTTGGTATTTAACTGTTCTCCAGCTGTAGTGAATCCAAAACACCAAAAATGTTAAGGATGACTCATTTTCACCCCTGGCAAATAAAAAAGGCAACCATTATCTGACTATGTTTAAGTTAGCCTGCATAGGTGAGATTGGAATTTGGTGTAAACATCATTACTAATCTTTAGAGTTCAGTTTGGTTTACTTTGTGCTTAGCTGACAGATTTGCTACATCAGAATCCATGACCAATCAGATGTTGTTTTCGGCTGCAAACTTTCGCGGTTGGTTAGTTCTACAAATGAAATGCCAATATTTGGATTAGACAGTGCTGTGTGTGAGACTGAGAGCTTTATAATGACACCAGGCATGACATGTTTCTGTGAATGGAGACGGCACGGGAGCTCGCGTTAGAATAACTTTGGATGATTTCAGGTAGAAATCTAAAGGCGCACGGCGACCAAATATAATGAAATAACCACCTTAAATGTGTAATGTTGCCTTTTTTTATTTTGACATGAAAGCTTACATGTTAAGGGAGTAAACTGGCCCAAAATCTCAAATTTGACTATGTTTTCATCTGTCGTGTTAATAAGTAACACCTAACGTTAACTCGCTATAGCTATACAGTCATGTACAGTGTTACAACAGCGGATTCACAAACCTGTAACGCTTTCGTCGGACACAGAATCTCTCTCTGGCCGGTGAGGTTTAGTGTTCCTTTTAAAAAAATGTGTAGTGCCCATGTGCCGGTGAAATACAAAAGCCCGCGTCAATCCCTGATGACAACGACGAAGAAGAAGATGTATATTCTTCTTCGTTAGTTTTTATTGGCATTTGGCATTGGCAAACAAGCTGAGTGATGTGCGATGCATTGCCGAGCGCGACACACACGGTAATAGAGCTTTTGTTTCATTTTTTGCCGGAATTGGAAATGAAACTATATAAGTATAAACAAGACAAAAATACTACGTAAGAGAAGCATTTTTTGCAGTGTAAGAGTGCTTATGAACTGAGAGAGTGAAGGTACCGATGGGTTTATAGTCGGTGGCATCGAAGGTCCTGAAGGAGGATCCGAATGGACTCTTCATCTGCTGCTCCATCATATCATCCTCATCGTCAGCCTGCAACATGGCTACAACACACTCCAGAACATCAGACACACACACTATTCATCCAGAGCAATATCGTCAGAATAAACACGTGCGCGCGCGTGTGTGTGGGGGGGTGGGGGGTGTATTTGTGAATGCAGCGCGCGCCCGAGAAAATATTCAAACGGGTGACAATTTTCATTCACACGATCATTCTCTCTGTCTCTCTCTGTGTGTGTGTGTGTGTGTGTGTGTGTGTGTGTGTGTGTGTGTGTGTGTGTGTGTGTGTGTGTGTGTGTGTTCGGGAAAAGATTCGGGGCTTTTGACAAAACATTCGGGGCTTAAGCCCAATTAGCCACCCCCCCCCCCCCCCCCCACATTTTAATTTTATTATTTATATTTGTACGTTTTATATGTTAATTTTACATTTAATAACTTATTGATTTATTTTAATTGTGTTGATTTATTTTAATCTTATTTATATATTTTAGTATTATATATTTATTTTATTCTTATTGCTTTCTTTTAATCTTATTGATTGCTTGGTTATAATATTATTTATTTATTTGTTTATTTAAATCTTATTTATTTATTTAAATCTTATTTATTTAAATCTTATTTATTTATTTAAATATTATTTATTTAATTTAATCATATTTATTTATTTAAATCTTATTTATTTATTTTAATCGCATTTATTTATTTTAAAACCTTATTTATTTATTTATTTAAATCTTATTTATTTATTTAAATCTTATTTATTTATTTAAATCTTATTTATTTAAATCTTATTTATTTATTTAAATCGTATTTATTTATTTTAAAACCTTATTTATTTATTTATTTAAATCTTATTTATTTATTTAAATCTTATTTATTTATTTATTTAAATCTTATTTATTTATTTAAATCTTATTTATTTAAATCTTATTTATTTATTTATATCTTATTTATTTATTTAAATCTTATTTATTTATTTAAATCTTATTTATTTATTTAAATCTTATTTATTTATTTAAATCTTATTTATTTAAATCTTATTTATTTATTTATTTATTTTAATCGTATTTATTTATTTAAATCTTATTTTAATCGTATTTATTTATTTAAATCTTATTTATTTATTTTAATCGTATTTATTTTAATCTTATTTATTTATTTTAATCGTATTTATTTAAATCTTATTTATTTATTTAAATCTTATTTATTTATTTTTATCGTATTTATTTATTTAAATCTTATTTATTTATTTAAATCTTATTTATTTATTTATTTATTTTAATCTTATTTATTTATTTATTTAAATCGTATTTATTTATTTTAATCGTATTTATTTATTTAAATCTTATTTATTTGTTTATTTTAATCGTATTTATTTATTTCAATCTTATTTATTTATTTTAATCGTATTTATTTATTTTAATTGTATTTATTTATTTTAATCGTATTTATTTATTTTAATCATATTTATTTATTTTAATCGTTTTTATTTATATCAATCTTATTTATTTATTTTAATCGTATTTATTTATTTTAATCTTATTTATTTAAATTGTACTTATTTATTTTTTTCTTATTGATTTATTTTAATTTAATCTTATTGATTGATTTGAATCTTATTTACTTAAATTAGTTTATGTTTTTTCTCGAGAGTTTCCCCTGATCTATGACACTGTGTTTAATATCGAGTTAAACCATCATTATGTGTTTATTTGTTAATGAGGGATTTGTGGAAACATGTTTTTAGATTTGTGGGTAAAACTTATATTTGTTTGTCAGAAAAATTAGAACATTGGGGTAAGATGAGCCATCCATAATTGGCACAGAAGTGTTACTATAGTGTTTTTATTTTTTTAATATAATAATTATTGTAATTAATTTATTATTCAGTATTTCCATGAATGAGATTTACATTTTAGATATCTTTGCTTTCATTAAAATCTCCAGGTTAGTTGATTTCACTGTTTCTGTTATAATACATCTTCAATTAAAACATGGGCATATTAAATATATAAATATCCATATGCTCATATCATTCACAGAATATTTCTACCTTTCAGATGAATCTCTTCTACTGGAATTCTTTCTCTAAACTGTCAAAATGTGAAAAAGTTGTATTTTTCATTAATAACACTTTCATAAGAGCTCACACACACACACACACACACACACACACACACACACACACACACACATGGCCGTATATAAAACACAAGACAAAAGCTAGATTGTGTAAATGTGCAGTGGCGAATGACACGCCGCTGATAACGGCTCTCATAGGAATCACTGGCCTTTCTAGGTCAGCATTGCTCACAGAATCAGGTCACGGTGAAGGAACATCTCATGTGCTTCACACACTTACTGAAGACTTGCTTTCATCTGGGCTTAATGAGTCAAGCTCAACTTCAAGAACTCGAAAGACACATGAGAGTCATTATAATTACATATTCACAAGATGTGTTCTTTTCTTCTTTGACATACATTGCATAAAATATTTTATGAGGAGAGGAGCAAGTGAACATTTAGTCCTCAGAGTTGATGTGTGTGAAGCAGGAGAAATGGGCAAGCGTAAGGATTTGAGCGAGTTTGGCCAGATTGTGACGGCTAGACGACTGGGTCAGAGCATCTCCAAAACCGCAGCTCTTGTGGGCTGTTCCCGGTCTGCAGTGGTCAGTATCTATCAAAAGTGCTCCAAGGAAGGACCAGTGGAGAACCGGCCACAGGGTCATGGGCGGCCAAGGCTCATTGATGCACGTGGGGAGCGAAGGCTGGCCCGTGGGGTCCGATCAAACAGACGAGCTACTGGAGCTCAAACTGGGGAACACATGGCCCATACATTTTCCCTAATTTGTTTTTGAAAACTGATCAGTTCATAGCAAAATGGAAGAAGACGGTTCTTAGGCCCAGTGTGTGCACTCATAGCCATACTTTGAAAGTATGTTTCAGTAAAAAAAAAAAAAAAAACAGGATTAGTTTAGTTGGCATACACTTGGTGCATGTCTTATAAAATATTAAAAAAACATTTGGGAGAAAGAGATGAAGGGGGGGATTCTGAAATCCACTGCCGCTTCAATATACCTGTATATATTTATATCCTAATTAACTTCATAATCAAAACTTTAATCAATATTTATCCTATATTATTATAACGATTCTATCCAGTTATGATTTTGCTTTGTTTCTTGTTTTCTAAAGTGTGTATTTGGTCTCTGAGGAGTGAATGAGGGTCTGGCCTAGAGTTGTGTGATGTGTCACTAAACACTGGCAACAAGGTCATGTGTTTGGATTTTGGAGGTATCACACACCCCTAACATGTCAGGAGTGCAGCAACAGGGTTTGCTCACTTAGCCCGGCTTCCAGATATGAAATATGGATTTGTCTTTCATTTAATTTATTATGTTTTATTCCTTTTATATTTCCTTTTACTGAAACACTAAAGAATCAAGATGAATATTGCCTGTACTATTGTGTGTCCCTCTCACTAAAAGAAAGCACATGTTATCAGTATGTTTTGGTAAGAACTAGTTAGAACTGGAGCTTAATCAGCTCCAACCTTGGAGAGACTGTGTATCTGTGTATGTGCGCAATATTCTGTGTTACAGATCAGAATGGTGTCAATGGGCACCCTAAGAGATGGGTGGACTTGTTGTTCTGGGCAAGCTGGCGCCTGCTCCAGATCTGGAAGGTCACTGCGGGCCTAATTCTGGGTGAAAGCATCAACAAGTGACACGTCAGTGGAAACGTGCATCAGATTAACTGACTCGAGTGGAAATTTACCATGACTCTGCATTGTCTCTGAGCCAATCAGAACCATCCACATTGCAGTAATGACGTGGATAAGACCTTGAAAACGGTATAACTGTTGGGACAATTGTATGTACGATAGGGCGAGGCAACGAGACGGTGAGAGAGGGAGCGCGGCCTACGAACTCCTTGTGAGACTTGAAGCTGGCTTCTGCTTTTGAAACTGCAAACTATTCTTAAGTAAATTTTTCTTTTATTTAATTGGAATCCTGACTCTGTCTTCATTTCTTCACTACTGGTCCTGGGTCATAAGCTGTTAACCCCTAACAGTTTTGGTGGAGGATGCGGGCAATCATTCCTTGGTGACACCCCTGGCAAAACAACAAATAAGGTAGTAGAAAGCTTTAATTACTTGGATAGGGTTATCTGATTGGAAGAGATGGTAAAGGGGAACGAGAGAGCTTCACTTCGATAGGAGTGAGGAGTTGATTATACTTGTGTGATAGTATAAAGTAAAGTCGCTGATGGCATCGTTACGGTTAACGGTAGAAGGCAGCGCATTGAAGCGTACTCAAGAAAGGGGGCCCCGGTGGGCATTTAGTGCGGTCACTACCCCTACAGGAGTACGTCCCTGGAACGGTGTGTGAGTCCAGTAGGCATCGCAAACCTGCGCCATCTCTTCCATCTCAGATAAGGGGATCCCCGAACTTAGAGTTTAGAAATTAGTGAATCAGGCAGTCAGGGAATAAAATATTAGTTATTAGTTAAACAAAATAAAAATAGATTCAGGAGTTGTTTGCCAGGGATGCATCTGGAACGATCCCGAGTAAAATAAAAATTGTGACCCAAATTGGCACGGACCAGTATGTGTGACGTTTTCGTACAAGTGTCCTTTGCAGTTTCATCACGCAGAAGCCACAGCTGTGTTGGGTAAAGATCGCCGCCTCCATCTCTTGCTGTCTCGGGTGAGTATGAACTTTGACTAAAATATGGCTGACAAATTGTGACACGATCAGTAACTTGATCAGTCTTGATAATATGTTGAAATGAAAGAGCAAACGCTGTAACTAGCTTTGTTCTGAAGCCCTCACTTAAAATAAATTTGCAGAACATATTTATAAAAAAATAAAAATATGGCAGCAAGGTTTTAATTCAGACTGAAAAGTTAAACAGCAACTTGACTGGCTACAAACAAAGAGTGCGTATTAATGAATTTGTAGAATGGGTGGGGTTTAACCCCTGAAAGAAAAATCCCAGAAGATTACTGAGGGATGGTATAGTCTAACTGCCAAACATAATAATGTCTGAAATTACTGGAATTGAGGTGTAGTCTGAAAAAGGGCTTGAGATTGTTTTTGAAAAAGCGAAAACACCAAGATGTGTGAGCAGCCAGTCTTATCTGCCCCCTCCCCTCTTGCGCGCTCTTCTCTTCTCTGACTGTCCGAGCGAGTGCCGCTTTAGGCACCGCCTTACAGACTGGGAACTAGACTGAAACATGCTAGTTGCTAAATGACAGAGTGTTTTAATTGTGGTCAGCAGGGCCATTTTGAACGTAACTGTAACTTCCCACCCATAAGGTGGAGAAATGGTGGCAAATCAGCCCATCAGACTAAATTTTGTAGATGAAACAAAGTAAGAAAGTAACAAAGAAGTGGCTTACACTCTGTCTAACAAAATAATGAAATATGAATTTAACGACTTAAGTAATTATTTTTGAAGGAAAGATCTATGAAAATTAATTACAATTTTGAGGTAAAATTAAAGACACTGACTGAAAAACGTGAGGCAAGAAAATGTATAAATAGTAACGTAGAAGGTTAAATGACAAATTTATGAAAAAGTTGGTTCATGTTACTCTAACTCTTGAAAAATTATGATCATGTTATTAAATGTTGGTAAAAACTGTTTGTACGATAAATTGGGGTTAATATGTTAAAAACCCTAGATTGTTGGTGTTTTGGTTTAAAAAAGTTAAGCTGGTGCAGAGCTGTAATAAAACAATTCGCTTATCTGAATCTGGCCCCCACCGTTTCTGGTGCTATGGCCAAACTTGCAAGAGTAACAGAGACTTAATCTGAGAAACGTAAAGTTTCTAAATTAATTGTATGGGCAAAAGACAAATATAAAATTAATTAATTGAAAATGTGATCTCTGTCTAAGGATAGAGTTTAAAGGAAATGTTTGATGTCTTATTTGAAAACAATTTTAATTTCTAGCCAGATCTTATGCTGAGCTAGTGAGAGTAGTATAAAGTTTATGAAAACGCAGTGAACCATCCTGAATAACTCAGAGTCTCTCTCTCATTCAAAACCAGCTCAATGCTGTTATCTGAGCCTGTGTCAGAGGTGATAAGATATTTCTAGTAAAAGCACAGTGCATCAGTTGAAAATCATAGAGACAGTGATTTGTTAAAAAGAGTGAAAGTGCCATTAGGAGGGCAATAATAAAGGTATCAAATGTTTTTAAATACAGAATTTTAATGAATTGAAATTTTTAAATAAATTATTCCATGACCAGTGACATCTTTGTCTAATCTTAGCCGCCACCATGCACAGGACCAATGGATCAGGTCAGAGTCGACATGCAGGACATTAAATTGAGTGGACAGTGGTTATGGCTAAATTCACTGAGTATAATCTACGCATTATGTTGCGGTTTGGAAGATGTAATTGGTATCAGTGATTAAGTGTTATGATTAACCTGTCTCCATGTTCTACTTATAGTAAGCAGACTAAATGGCTCTGGTGACTCTTGAATGCACTTTCCCCAAGGCTCCAGAAAAACATCTGATCCATTTTAAGGGTCAAAGATCTCAAGCGATGACCAATGTGAATGAGGGTGATTCGCCTAAGACGGGTAAGATCCTCTTTTGGCCAGCAGGGGGACGACCTAAGACATGGGGGTCACCGGCATTGGGCACTTCCAAGAAGGGAGGTGTTTTTATGTGAGGTGTGTATGAGAGTTGAACCGATGACTGTGAGGCCAGCAGCATCAGTAAGGGGGGACGCTGTGGTTGTAGGGGCCGAGAGTCCAGACAAGACACAGCATGGCCTGCCCTAATAATGGCTCCTCCATACCGCTCACTCAAATACCGCACTGTTTGTGAATACCAGGGAAGACCCTGAGTGAAAGTTATGATGGTAAAGGTCATTCAAGAGCCAGCTGAGACCATGAGGTGATTGTCAATAACTTTGTGGAGACCAGAACAAAAATGCATTAACTGAATCAGTAAAACTGTGATATTGAACTAATATTTCCATATCATGAGTTTAATCCTGCAGGTCATTAGATATGGCAGAGGAGAATTTGAAGGCATGGTGGTGTCTAAAGATAAGAACAGCTGTTGAAGTTTAAAGAGGAGGTCTGGATAACAAAAGGTATTTAACTAAAGTAACTTGAAGAAAAAAAATTCATAGCATAACTTATTTTGAGATGATTATATAGCTCTAATTTGAAAGTTAAACATTTACATTTCTAAACTTTGTAAAGGTTAAAGGTTAATGAATTCAATATAAGAGACTATCCGTGTAAGAGAGAGAGAGAGAGACTGCTTGAGAAGGAGGAATGGTGCTCTGTCTGTTATCGTCGTGCTAAAGCTGAAACTAAACAAAAGCAATGATATCAGAACCAAAACAACCCAGCTGACTTCTCTAAAAATGAAGGAATAATGAACAGACATGATTTGAAAATTGGTTAAGAAACCATGTAAGAACTGAGTTTAAATATTTTTTTAGTTAAACACTAAAAACAAATTTTGATAATGAGCAATTCAAAATTATATGTTTAATGTGCGTATGTTTGTTGATGACTGCACTTTATGTTTTGTATGTGTTGGTTTGTGTAACTGTTCTGTCCTGAGAGTGTGTGTGAGGTCATTAACCTCTGGAATGAGTGTTTATCATTACAGATGGGTTAAGGCAAACGACAACTTTTAAAGAAACTGCTAATTCTGAAGGAATCTGGAAAAGTTGATCCAGAACATGGGACGAGCTTTAAGTGGACTGGTATCCAGCTCTGTCCGTTACTGGTAATTATGACTAATTTTGTCATTTATGATGCTGATTTGAATTAATCTCTGGATTAGTTGAAGTGGAATTATAAAGTTAAAGATTGCCGTTTCTTAATGGGTTAAACACCCATCTCTAAATTTAACTGAGGGTTTAAATTGAAATTATGTCAATTGATTAGAAATGGTGAACATAAATGTTAGAAACTTGACGGCAGAGACAAAGTGACAAATTGGCTGAAGTCACTATCTAAATTATCCAGAGATTCCCTCATATTTCTGAAGGCAGAAGGGCGGCCAAAAAGATAACTTCTAAAAGAAAAAGTTTTATTTTTATTTTTATTGTTTATCCCTTAAATGGATGCAGGACATTAGATGTCTAGTAATAATGTCTAATTAATGTTAAAGGAGCAAGTGACTAACTTTTTTGTGTGTGACTGGGATTAGGAGATGAGTAAAATAATATTTTGGTTTCTGTAGAGCAGTAGATATAAGACTGAAACACTAATGGTCACATGGTGCATCTGCACTGGAGATTTACTATTTTGATAAAGAATAATCTGACAAGTTAAAACGAGAGAGACATAGCCCTAAAGATTAATGTTGTGAAAATAAAACTTCTGACATAATTTATGAACACTTTACATCAAATTAAGTTAATATTGAACAATGAATGATTTTCAAAATACAGATTGTTTTAAAACAGTTTTAAATAAATTGATGATGACAGTACAAAATTGAATACTTTATAAAGTAATATGGGAGATAATGGTAATTTGTAAGTTCCTGGTAAAATTATAACAACTTTGGTGTAAGTGGCAAAGGAAGGCTAGTGAGGATTTGATGAGAAGTATCACTGCCAGATGACATGAATCAACAGGGTAAAGATTTTGGTCATTTGGAGCTTACGCCTAAAGAGTTTTAATGGACAAGACATTGAAAGAAAAATGTTACTTTAAAGGAAACCCTAATGAATGGATTTTGAATGGTTTACTAAATAACATGGGTTTGGAAATATATTTTGAAAAATAATTTGTATTGAGTATGATTAAGCACAATGTCACAAGATAAAGATGTGAACAAGCTGAATGAATGTAATACAAATGGATAAATATGTCACTTTGATGAAGTTTTCAACATTAACAATTTTATGGTTATGTTCATTTTAAGTTAAAAAATGATGTGGGCTATCATTAGTGAAAACTGGATTTGATGGAAAAAGCAAGTTTGATAAAAAGGTTTGAGTATGTGGAAATCTATGTGGAAAAGAAAATGGAGTTATGAAAATAACAAGAAAATAATTGATAACAAGAAAATAATTGATAACAAGAAGGTTCTTGAGTAAAATCAGCGAAAAGCGAATGAAATGGATGTTATGTACATGTTTGGGAAAGAAATGAATAGAATGTGAAATTAAGATGGTACATGCATGTAGACTGTAAACTGAAGGATGTTTTATGCAGAGACTGAATGTAATTGGATGGATTATTATGCCTATTTATTTTGTTCATTTTTATTTCAGACCACTATTGTTTTGAAGATGAAAAAGGTCTGTGTTTGAAATAAGTGTATTTAAAATCCCTATTTTTAGATTAGATATCTTGGTATTTATAATGGGGTGGTATTTAACATGGGGTGCTAATGTAGTATGTCCTCCTGAGGATGAATGTGTGCTTATTGTAATCAATCAAGCCATTGATAAAACCAAATTGGATAAGATTAATAATGGTTGAAGTTAAATCCCTGAGGGGAAAGAGATTTTCTTTTTTCAAAGATTATAAACTAAAAGGGAGGGCATTGAACATTATGAAGCGGCCTAAATTGGTAGACCAACTTTAGGGGGTCATTGGGACCCCAAAATTGGCCTTTAGGAGGGAGTGAAGGGGGGGATTCTGAAATCCACTGCCGCTTCAATATACCTGTATATATTTATATCCTAATTAACTTCATAATCAAAACTTTAATCAATATTTATCCTATATTATTATAACGATTCTATCCAGTTATGATTTTGCTTTGTTTCTTGTTTTCTAAAGTGTGTATTTGGTCTCTGAGGAGTGAATGAGGGTCTGGCCTAGAGTTGTGTGATGTGTCACTAAACACTGGCAACAAGGTCATGTGTTTGGATTTTGGAGGTATCACACACCCCTAACATGTCAGGAGTGCAGCAACAGGGTTTGCTCACTTAGCCCGGCTTCCAGATATGAAATATGGATTTGTCTTTCATTTAATTTATTATGTTTTATTCCTTTTATATTTCCTTTTACTGAAACACTAAAGAATCAAGATGAATATTGCCTGTACTATTGTGTGTCCCTCTCACTAAAAGAAAGCACATGTTATCAGTATGTTTTGGTAAGAACTAGTTAGAACTGGAGCTTAATCAGCTCCAACCTTGGAGAGACTGTGTATCTGTGTATGTGCGCAATATTCTGTGTTACAGATCAGAATGGTGTCAATGGGCACCCTAAGAGATGGGTGGACTTGTTGTTCTGGGCAAGCTGGCGCCTGCTCCAGATCTGGAAGGTCACTGCGGGCCTAATTCTGGGTGAAAGCATCAACAAGTGACACGTCAGTGGAAACGTGCATCAGATTAACTGACTCGAGTGGAAATTTACCATGACTCTGCATTGTCTCTGAGCCAATCAGAACCATCCACATTGCAGTAATGACGTGGATAAGACCTTGAAAACGGTATAACTGTTGGGACAATTGTATGTACGATAGGGCGAGGCAACGAGACGGTGAGAGAGGGAGCGCGGCCTACGAACTCCTTGTGAGACTTGAAGCTGGCTTCTGCTTTTGAAACTGCAAACTATTCTTAAGTAAATTTTTCTTTTATTTAATTGGAATCCTGACTCTGTCTTCATTTCTTCACTACTGGTCCTGGGTCATAAGCTGTTAACCCCTAACAGAGAAGAGTAAAGTTGGGAGAATATCAGATGTGTATCAGTGTATTGGATCCGTGCATTCGGCCTTAAAGTGACAGCAGCTTTATAAAGAGCTTTGTAACTTTTCTACAAGTATTTAAATGAGTTTAAGTTAGTCGTCTGCTAGTGTGTCAGATGGAGCGTCACTGACTGGCTTAAACCATGATGGCATAATGTGCATTTATACAACTATAATACAATAATGCGGCGACATAAAGAAGGAAATTTACTTTTGATACTTAAATACTTTTGAAACAAATACTTCTGTACTTTTACTCCAGTAAAAATCCGTTTTTACAACTTTCACTTGTACCGGAGTAATATTTGACCAGCAGTACTTTTACTTTTACTCAGGTAATGATGTTGTGTAGTTTGTCCGGCTCTGTCTAAATGATGAATTCACTTCCACTATCGTTGCGTAATTTACCATCACTTTCTACCTTCAAGACCCAGCTTAAGACTTATCTATTCAATTTGTATTTTGGATGATGTGGCTAATGAAGACCGGTTCTTGTCTTGTGTTGGTGAGTATGCTAATGTCATTTTGTGCAAATGTATTGTCTATAACTTTGTAAAACGACCTTGAGCTTGGAAAAGGCGCTATATAAATAAAACGTCTTCTTCTATAGAATGGATGCCAATGTAAACGCTCACTACTCAACCACAGCAGGCGATCGGTAGACCCAAATCACAGAGCACACGTTGAGATGGTCTGATCTACAAAAATCAGATGTGGTGATTAGACCGAAGCTCTGAAGCCTCCTCATGCACTAAAAACACCTTCGGTACTCCAGGGTCTGTTTGGACCCTGTGGAACGGAAGCTTATAAACCCGTGATAACTACGCTTTTTTGTAAGTTGAATATGGATGGAGGTCTGGCGCAAGCTAGATATTTATGATGATAGATGCACTATTATGATGATAGATGCACTTTTATGAAGGATAAAATCTCCACATCTGGAGTTCGGCTGACCCCCATCAATCAGAGCCTTTCTGGATGACCTTTCCATCACCAGGGTCTGGAAGAGGCTTCAAATGAGCTTCAAACCTGCTTTTGGCAGATAACTGCCCCCAATCATTCCTCCAGAGGACTCTGAGGAGCGTCTGTACCTGCCTAATAATACGGATTCTCTTTTCCAGACCTGAACTTATTTAAGTGTCATCATTCTCAGCATTGCTTAGTGCTGCTAATTCTTTCATACCCTTCTTCTAGTGCTGGGTGACATGATCAAAATCTTATATGACACTTTTATTTCATAACGATAAATACAGTGGTGCTTGAAAGACGCATTAAGAGTCAGGGGTGAAAACTTTTGCACAGGATCAAGATGCCCAAATTTTTCTTTTGTTTAAATATCCGTTTGTTCAATGTAGTTCTGCCCTTCAGAATCAACAGAAGATACTCATGTTTCCCTGAAGACAAATTAAGTAATTTACCTCGATCTTTAACCTCTTAAAGGCTCTTAAAGGTAGGGTAGAACGGATCTAAAACACTTTTGTCCAAATTTGTTTAAACTTTTGTTTAAACTTTTTTATATGTCAACACATAATTAAAATGTAAGTACTCTGAAAAGGAGAGTATAAAAACCGAGTGACTCTAGACTTTTTAATCTGCAATAAACACTGCTCATTATTTTCATCCGGGACGAAACAAATGATTGGCTTGGGCGACTGTCACTCTCTCTCGCTACCATGGCAACCACCGCTTTCGCTACAGGACCCGCCCATATGAGCACACCTAGGAAGAGCAAAAGCATTCAAAATGCACGGGGCCGGGTGTTGCAGTCAGCGGAGGCAAACAATGCAAAACAGGAAGACAGTAGGCCTACATGTGAAGGCAATGCACAAGAAGTCTGTGGATAAACAAAGAAATCAAACGCGAGTAAATATGGGTGTGGCTTTCACACGATGGCGAGAACTGAGGGACCTGAAAAACGCCTCATTGCTGGCTGTATTTCTGCTGGACAGGTCATCTTTCATTCTGATTATACATTTTTTTGGTTTATGTTTTCATGAAGCATGTCTCGCTAGCACACAAAGCTGCCTAATATAGCTAACATAACATTACTGAGCATAAAGTTACAATATTATACACTTAGCCATTAGTAGAGATGATAAATACTCAATATGCTTAGCTCAAGTTGATCGCTGTCGTGTTGAATTTCGCTAAATTTAACTTTAGATGACAAAAAGCATGTGTGTAAGCTAGTACACCGCATCCAGCATTGAGTTAGCTTTAGCTGCTGCTAATCAACAATGCTTTCATCACGGAAACTCTTACATGCTAAACACAGTATATGTTATGAATCTTACACTAAATTCATCTTCATCACAGTATAACTGATGTTATTGTGGAAACATGATGCTACCCGTTTTCTTTGCCTCATAAATATAACTAGCTCGTTATCGAATCAAACACAAATATCTTTTAAACTTTACCAGTAGCGGTATTCTAGCTGGATAGTGAGGACTAAAGACATCTTATCTGTTTATATTCATACTGATAAACTTAGATGTTTTATTATGTGATTCTGACATGATGTCACAACATGCACTCCGCTCGTCTGAGACGCATTGTCTTCCAGCTGATTGGTCGGTGAGGCGTGTTCATGTGTTTTGGGGGCGTGGCTTTGGAAAGAGCCCAGAAGGGAGAAGGTGGAGTGAATGGAAATAATGAGCTGTCTTTAAAACAGTCCTGAGAGGTCTACAGACACTCAATTTTTATACTTTCTTTCTCAGAGTACTTACATTTTAATGGTGTATTGATGTATAAAGAACATTTAAACAAATGTGGAAAAAAAAAATTTAACCAATTCTTACCTACCCTACCTTTAATGCGTCGTGTTTCTCCTTCTGGAGCGTCAGTGAATCTTTTAACCTTTTTTTAATAGTTGTTTGAGTCCCTCAATCAGCCTCACATCTCAGAATCACACACTCACCGCTGGAAAGGGTTCAGATATGCAGAAGATGCTGGAAAACTGAAGAATCTGCAGGAGCTGGAGGATTTTTGTAAAAAAAAAAAAAAAAAAACTGGACCATGGCGCAATGGAAGAAGGTGGCCTGGTCTGAGGAATCACGTGTTCTTTTACATCACGTGGATGGCCGGGTGTGTGTGTGTGTGTGTGGCTTACCTGGGGAACACATGGCCCCAGGATGCACTATGGGAAGAAGGCGAGCCGGCGGAGGCAGTGTGATGCTTTGGCCAATGTTCTGCTGGGAAACCTTGATCCAATCGAGCATCTGTGGGATGTGCTGAACAAACAAGACCGATCCATGGAGGCCCCACCTTACAACTTACAGGACTTAAAGGATCTGCTGCTAAAATCTTGGTGCCAGATACCACAGTACACCTTCAGGGGTCTAGAGGAGTCCAGAGACGGGTCAGGGGGACCAACACAATATCAGGTCATAATGTTATGCCTGATCGGTGTATACTGAAATAAGCTCGCTCTTCAAACTGCAAAACGCTTCTACTTCTAACGCTTGGTTTGCGTTCCTATAAGAGTGACATCACGTGAAAACTTTGAATGGTAGTCAATGAGTTCATCAACCATTTAGAGACCAACACTCTTCAAGATCTCGGTGTTAAAGGGATAGTTCACCCAAAATTAAAAATTCTGTCTTCATTTACTCAATCTGAAGTTGTTCCAAACCGGTTTGAGTTTCTTTCTTCTGTTAAATACAGAAGAAGATATTTAAAAGATTATGGATAACCAAACAGTTGATGGACCCCATTGACATCCATAATAGGAAAAAAAATCCTATGGAAGTCAAAAGGGCCTTCAACTGTTTGGTCACCGATATTCTTTCAAATGTCTTTTGTGTTCAGCAGAAGAAAGAAACTCAAACCGGTTTGGAAAAACTTCAGAGTGAGTAAATTATGACAATTTTCATTTTGGGGTGAACTATCCCTTTAAGCAGAAGAGAGAAACTTAGGATTGGAACAGCTTGAGGGAGAAAAATATTTGTGTGTGAACTGTCCCTTTAAACGATGACCATAGAACTAGAATCATCTTTCAGCAAGAGCTTAATTGGTTAATTCAGTGTTATAAAAGGGTGTGCACACTTGCAAACACGCCATTTGAGGCTTTAAAACATTTCTATTTGTTTACCGCTTTCAAGATTACACCAAAGTTGGCTAAAGATCTGACATGATTTCTTTAGCGGTTTTAGTTTTTGAAATGAGTGGTGTGCAGACTTTACTTCTGTCTGAGGGTCAGAGACCGCTCTTCAGAAGGCACACTGCTGAAGTATATTAGTCCTCTGTAATGTCACGGGACACTCAGCGGCAGAGCAGGACCTGAGCAGACTGTCTGCAGAACCAGTGAGCGCACGCTGATAAAGAATGGGTTTCACAGTGATGTGTCCATATAAGAACAGTGGAAATACAGTAACAAACACGTCAGGGGTCAGCATTGGTCAGGGGTCAGTAGCGAGCATTGGTCAGGAGTCAGTAGTCAGCATTGGTCAGGGGTCAGCAGCAAGCATTGGTCAGGGGTCAGTAGTCAGAATTGGTCAGGGGTCAGTAGTCGGCATTGGTCAGGGGTCAGTAGTCGGCATTGGTCAGGGGTCAGTAGTCGGCATTGGTCAGGGGTCAGTAGCGGGCATTGGTCAGGGGTCAGTAGCGGGCATTGGTCAGGAGTCAGCATTGGTCAGGGGTCAGTAGTCAGCATTGGTCAGGGGTCAGTAGTCAGCATTGGTCAGGGGTCAGAAGCGGGCATTGGTCAGGGGTCAGAAGCGGGCATTGGTCAGGAGTCAGCATTGGTCAGGGGTCAGTAGTCAGCATTGGTCAGGGGTCAGTAGTCAGCATTGGTCAAGGGTCAGTAGTCAGCATTGGTCAAGGGTCAGTAGTCAGCATTGGTCAGGGGTCAGTAGCGAGCATTGGTCAGGAGTCAGCATTGGTCAGGGGTCAGTAGTCAGCATTGGTCAGGGGTCAGTAGCGAGCATTGGTCAGGGGTCAGTAGCGAGCATTGGTCAGGCGTCAGTAGCGAGCATTGGTCAGGCGTCAGTAGTCAGAATTGGTCAGGGGTCAGTAGTGAGCATTGGTCAGGGGTCAGTAGCGAGCATTGGTCAGGCGTCAGTAGTCAGAATTGGTCAGGGGTCAGTAGTGAGCATTGGTCAGGGGTCAGTAGCGAGCATTGGTCAGGGGTCAGTAGCGAGCATTGGTCAGGGGTCAGTAGCGAGCATTGGTCAGGGGTCAGTAGCCAGCATTGGTCAGGGGTCAGTAGTCAGCATTGGTCAGGGGTCAGTAGTGAGCATTGGTCAGGGGTCAGTAGTGAGCATTGGTCAGGGGTCAGTAGTGAGCATTGGTCAGGGGTCAGTAGCGAGCATTGGTCAGGGGTCAGTAGCGAGCATTGGTCAGGGGTCAGTAGCGAGCATTGGTCAGGGGTCAGTAGCGAGCATTGGTCAGGGGTCAGTAGCGAGCATTGGTCAGGGGTCAGTAGTGAGCATTGGTCAGGGGTCAGTAGTGAGCATTGGTCAGGGGTCAGTAGTCAGCATTGGTCAGGAGTCAGTAGTGAGCATTGGTCAGGGGTCAGTAGCGAGCATTGGTCAGGAGTCAGCATTGGTCAGGGGTCAGTAGTCAGCATTGGTCAGGGGTCAGTAGTGAGCATTGGTCAGGGGTCAGTAGTGAGCATTGGTCAGGGGTCAGTAGTGAGCATTGGTCAGGGGTCAGTAGTCAGCATTGGTCAGGGGTCAGTAGTGAGCATTGGTCAGGGGTCAGTAGTGAGCATTGGTCAGGGGTCAGTAGCGAGCATTGGTCAGGGGTCAGTAGCGAGCATTGGTCAGGGGTCAGTAGTGAGCATTGGTCAGGGGTCAGTAGTGAGCATTGGTCAGGGGTCAGTAGTGAGCATTGGTCAGGGGTCAGTAGTGAGCATTGGTCAGGGGTCAGTAGCGAGCATTGGTCAGGGTGAACATTTTTCTTTCATGGTGAACAGACAGTTTGACAACACTCAAAAAATGAATAAAACCAAACAAATTGACTCTTTTATTGTAATAACATGTATAGTAAAAATATTTTTAATACATTCTGTACACAATGTTGCCGTAGAGGTTTACTTTTGGAAAGGCATGAACAAAAACATTAAACCATAAAGTAAGTAAAGGCTGTACACAGATGCTTAAAAATGTTTAACTTCATGTCAAATGCAATTCAAGAAGCAAACAAGTGCATCTACGGCAGCGCCAGTGAACTTCCTCTTACAGAGCTGCAGGTGTCAGCAGGGGTCAAGCCTCACAGGCCGGACTGTCCTTTATATGAATCTAGATCAACGGAAATTATTGCTCAGTCAACGTGTCAGACATCTCAATCCGATTGGTCAGCTGACAAAAGGGGCCTTAAAAAAGCACCGCCTTGAAAAATGAACAAAACTACCCTTCAAAAAGCAAAAAAAGCATGAACTAAACGTCTAAGCAACTAGATTTTCAGCCGTTTAGATTAAATCAAACTAAAGTGAGATCACCTGAGGAGTGGAGGGCAGGTCACAGGTCAATGGACATACTGCACGTGTGCATCAGATCTACCCAGAACCCCACACACACACACACCGAAACACACGCTAACACACACACACGCACGAAGGTGTTGAAGCGACGCCAGCGTGTAGAAGGAACGTTACCAAAAACAAACGCCGTTCGTTTCGCACGAGCCGCCCATCCACTCCTCCGCTGGACATCTTCCTGTCAGGTGTTCTCTGAGGTCACTTCCTGTAGGGTCACTTCCTGTCGGGTCACTCATTCAGGGCAAGGATGATGTCGTCTTCCAGGTCCGAGTTATCAGAGCTGTCTGCTACAGGAAAAGGAGAACAACGGTTCAGAGAATAAACATAGCATGACATCTTCATATTTACATGGCATGTCGTGCATGTTTTGATTTTGTTCGCAAACACTTCTGATGCTACAGAATCATAGACTGTAATAAATATGTCCGTAGTGTCCGTGACGTCACCCATAGGATTCCGATGAGCTGTTCTGAAGCGTAAAGTAGAGACGAGCCGTCGCCATCTTGTGAGGGAGTCATCGCGAGTCACTCCCGGATAACAGACAATGGGCAAAGAGGCGGGATGTGGGCGGAGCTTAGGTGACACAATGACTATAGACGGCAGATAAATGGCTATCCACCTGTCACTCAAAGTAACCACGCCCTTAATTATGCAGAACTTTAAGGCGTTATATATTATAAACGAATGAGTTATAAAAACATTCGCCCCCTCAGTCGTCATGAAGGTCAAAATTAGCCGTAGAGACCAAAAACACAATTTGTCTCAGACTGTAAACATGTTTTATTCTGCTGTAAAGTTGGGCATTTTAACATGAGCTCAATGAGATTCTGCTCCTTCTGGAGCCGCTCTAGTGGCCAGACGAGGAACTGCAGTTTACATTACTACAGTATCGGCTTCTGGAGCCGCTCTAGTGGCCAGACGAGGAACTGCAGTTTACATTACTACAGTATCGGCTTCAGGAGCCGCTCTAGTGGCCAGACGAGGAACTGCAGTTTACATTACTACATTATCGGCTTCAGGAGCCGCTCTAGTGGCCAGACGAGGAACTGCAGTTTACATTACTACAGTATCGGCTTCTGGAGCCGCTCTAGTGGCCAGACGAGGAACTGCAGTTTACATTACTAAAGTATCGGCTTCAGGAGCCGCTCTAGTGGCCAGACGAGGAACTGCAGTTTACATTACTACAGTATCGGCTTCTGGAGCCGCTCTAGTGGCCAGAGGAGGAACTGCAGTTTACATTACTACAGTATCGGCTTCTGGAGCCGCTCTAGTGGCCAGAGGAGGAACTGCAGTTTACATTACTACAGTATCGGCTTCTGGAGCCGCTCTAGTGGCCAGAGGAGGAACTGCAGTTTACATTACTACAGTATCGGCTTCTGGAGCCGCTCTAGTGGCCAGTGGAGGAACTGCAGTTTACATTACTACAGTATCGGCTTCTGGAGCCGCTCTAGTGGCCAGTGGAGGAACTGCAGTTTACATTACTACAGTATCAGCTTCTGGAGCCGCTCTAGTGGCCAGAGGAGGAACTGCAGTTTACATTACTACAGTATCAGCTTCTGGAGCCGCTCTAGTGGCCAGTGGAGGAACTGCAGTTTACATTACTACAGTATCAGCTTCTGGAGCCGCTCTAGTGGCCAGCGGAGGAACTGCAGTTTACATTACTACAGTATCGGCTTCTGGAGCCGCTCTAGTGGCCAGACGAGGAACTGCAGTTTACATTACTACAGTATCGGCTTCAGGAGCCGCTCTAGTGGCCAGAGGAGGAACTGCAGTTTACATTACTACAGTATCGGCTTCTGGAGCCGCTCTAGTGGCCAGAGGAGGAACTGCAGTTTACATTACTACAGTATCAGCTTCTGGAGCCGCTCTAGTGGCCAGTGGAGGAATTACAGTTTACATCACTTCAGTACTGGCTTCAGGATCGCGGGAGGAGCCGGTTGTACAGGACCTGCTCTCCCCTTTGCACATAAAGCCTGATTTACTTCAACTGGTATAATGTTATTTTGAACAAAACCATTAAAAACAAATCTCATTTCAGGACTTTCTGGAAAAGTTCGTTCTGGCTGGAGAACACATTCGAACTCTCATT
Source organism: Pseudorasbora parva (assembly GCF_024679245.1). Classification (NCBI taxonomy): domain Eukaryota; kingdom Metazoa; phylum Chordata; class Actinopteri; order Cypriniformes; family Gobionidae; genus Pseudorasbora; species Pseudorasbora parva. Next base: position 1,302,841 of record NC_090184.1, read on the forward strand.
GGTCGGTGTGGTGATGCTGTAATAGGTGGGTGTGGCTCTGAGGCCCCGCCTTCTTTGAGGTGTAACTCTTCCCAGGTTCATTTCTGGTGTTCGGACGCAAGTGAAAACATGAACACACGCAGGGCTCCAGATGAACATTAGAAAGCCGTGGCATTTTCTGGAGGAACATTTATCAAAAGTTAATTTAAAGGCGTGGTTGCATGCGATTTGACTTGTGTAACTTTAGTTAGTGTGTAATGTCGCTGCTTGAGCATAAACAGTCTCTGCAAAGTTACAGCGGTGAAAGTTCAATGCAAACGGAGATATTGTCTTTTAAAGTGACGGCAGTTTATTGCCTACAAAAATGGCTGGTTTGGACTACAACGAGCTTCTTCCTGGGTTGGTGACATCATAAACCCTCGCTAGTCTCCGCAGATGTGACTTCTGCCCGTAATGGGAAGGGGCGTGGCCTGGCAACCTTTGCTTGGCACTTCAGCCAATAAAAATACAGGAAACTACATTTGGCCATCTGACCAATCTAAGACCATTGCGTTTTTCAGAGGTTTATTTGTCAATCAGATGCGCGAGCAAGTTACGTTCATTACGACGCAACGTTAGACTTGGTCATTAATCTGTACTCTAGTCTAGGCACATTTTCTTTCAGAACTATCATTGGATTATAGAAAATAAAAGAAAATAGAAAATGAAAATAAGACCCTCACATCTGCATCTGTCAGCAGCGCTCAAAACCTACCTTTGTGGACAACATCATTTTAGCTTAAATCGTATAATGGTTGAGTTTTTGTGTGCAAAATGTAGTAAACTTGTCCACGATGCAGGATCACAGAAGGAAACAATGACAATAAACACCATTAATCTAAGTGAATGAAATGCATGGTAATGATCGGTGATGTGCGTTCACATATGGCTTTATTTGAACGTTTTATACCATAAAAATAAGTTGTTAGAATTGCGTTCTAGTGACGTCATCACACAATGGCGCAAAAAAAAAAGAAGCTGAAATGCTTTCTTCTTAACTGGTTATTTGCAACTCATTTTCCTAAAGAACCTTTTGCAGAAATAAAATGGACTTCCAATTATTATTAATGAGCGAGAGTCAAATGAATGGTAAACTATTTCGAATTGAAAAGGGCTCAATTCAAAATGTTGACTCTCGATTCCCAACGCCTTGAAAGCGATTCTTTTTGTAATAAATGTCAAACTTACTGTTGGCTAACACGAGCTCCACATCTCGCTCATTGTCATCAGAATCATCATCATCATCATCGTCGTCATCATCATCATCATCGTCGTCATCATCGTCGTCGTCATCATCAGCCTCTTCATCCAGAAGACGAGCCACCTCTTCATCATCAGATGGAGAGAAGTCGTGCTCTCCATCCTCCTCCTCTTCCTCCCCGTTATTCTCATTCTCCAGCTCGGCCAATAGCGGGTCAGTGTCGATGTCATCGATGTCATCATCAGAGTCATCATCATCCTCTTCATCCTGATCGTCCTCCTCCTGAATTAAACAAAGGACATCAAACTTGGTCAGAAGACATCAAAGATAGACAGAGAACGCCAGAGAAACCCTAAAACAGGTTAAGCCATGCGGTTTCTACATCGAGCTTCATTCAGAAGGTTTCGCAGAGTCTTCTGAACTCCATCCTCCCTTCAGCAGTGTGGGGGACATCGAAGTGCACATCACAAGAAAAGGGCTTTCACAGACATCAAGTATCATTTTAACGGTCAAAAGGACTAAACTAAAATAAATGTTTAAAAAAAAAACACAAAAAAACCCTTTAAAATATATATTTTATTAATTGAGGATTTACAGAATGGCTCATTCCATCAAACACACACACACCCTCACTGACACACACACTCCTTCTCTCGCACGCACGCAAGCACTCTCCTTTTCTCACACACACACACACTCGTTCTCCTTCTCACACACGCACACACTCCTTCTTCTTCTCACACAAGCACACTCCTTCTCTCACACGCACACTCCTTTTCTCACTCTCCTTTTCTCACACACACACACACACACACTCGTTCTCCTTCTCACACACGCACACACTCCTTCTCCTTCTCACACAAGCACACTCCTTCTCTCACACGCACCCACTCCTTCTCTCACTCTCCTTTTCTCACACACACACACTCTCCCTCTCAACACCCACTCTCACACACACACTCTCATTCTCTCACACACACACACACACACACTCTCTTTCTCTCACACGCACACACTCCCTTTCACTCATTTTCTCACACACACTCTCCCTCTCACAACACCCACTCACACACACACACTCTCCTTCTCTCACACACACACACACACACACACACACACCTTCTCTCACTCTCCTTTTCTCTCACACACACACACACACTCTCTCACACGCACACACTCCCTTTCACTCATTTTCTCACACACACTCTCCCTCTCACACACCCACTCACACACACTCTCCTTCTCTCACACGCACACACTCCTTCTCTCACTCTCCTTTTCTCACACACCCACTAAATAAAAACAAATTTCTAATGTGTGGTTTGCGTCAGCCTCACCTGATCTTCCTCATCCTCTTCCTCCTCAGCGAGTCTTTGGCGACCGACTTCATACAGCCGACACACAGTGTCCATATTTATCGAGTCCTGATTCTGTAGCGCGCACACACACACACACACACACACACACACACACACACACACACACACACACACACATTGTAGGTTTGTAGAATTCATATCCGAGAAGATAATTTTGTGCACTGTCATCAAACCGAACAAGACAAATCTCAATTTTAAACCCACAATGATCCAGAGTTGATGCAGCTATACACACAAAACCATATAATAAATAAAATAAACCGCTAAACGCACAGCATACCTCAATGACCGCCAGATAGCAGTCTTTCGTGTCTGTGCACAGGTCAAAGATGTTCCTCTTCACGTCAATGGTGGCTGAGAAAGCAAACAGACCATCATAAAGATCTAATATACAAACACACACCAGTCCCAGATAGTTTTGATTGGTCTGCAAATGCAAACCCTAATGCCTTTACACTAGAAACACAATACACACTCTGATCAGACGGATCTGCACTGCAAAAAATGCTCTTCTTACTCAGTATTTTTGTCTTGTTTCTAGTCCAAACATCTACAAATTCTTAAAACAAGAAGTATTTACTAGACAAGCAAAAGCAATCGGCTTGTTTTGGGGAAAAATAGCTCAAAATGAAGAGAGTTTTTGCTTAAAATAAGATTAAAAATCTGCCAATGGGGTGAGAAAAATCTTAATTCAAACAGAAGACAAGATTATTTTTCTCACCCCATTAATTTTGAGTTATTTTTTCCCAAAACAAGACAATTACTTTTGCTCGTCTAGTAAATGTTTCTTAAAGGTCCCGTTCTTCATGTGTTTTTGAAGCTTTGATTATGTTTACAGTGTGCAATATAACATGAGTTCATGTTTCGCGTGTAAAAACACAGTATTTCTCACACAGTTGACTTATCTGTACAGCGCTGTTTCCTCTGTCCTAAAAACGGCCTGATGATTTCCTTGTTCTATGAAGTCCCTCCTTCAGAAACACGTAACGAGTTCTGATTGGGCCAGCGCTTCCCGCGCTGTGATTGGACAGCAGCTTAGCACGTTGCCCGGAAAGGTCCCGCCTCTTACCATAACGGGTAGATACGCGCGCTCAATTTTATTGCAGAAATGTCTATATTGCCTTATCAATTTGAGCCGGAATCAGACCCGGAGAATATCGAAGAGGATCGATTACAACCTGCTCAGGAAAGACTTTTGCTGGATGTTTCAGAACGGTCAGCTGTCTATTCAGGAGTTTAAACTGATCATTACAAACACCAACAATCGATGGGGTCTGAATGAATTACTACACTTTTATATGCTAAGTTTTTCGGATTAGTTTCAATTACCATCTAACGTTAGTTAACAAAGCTAAACAGCGTTGCACTTTGTGTCATGAGTTACATAAACTGTTAAACGGACCGACTTAAATAATAAAATACACTTACCGGTTGTGCTCCATAAACAACGCCTTCTCCAGACAAAGAGGGAACTGCGTCATCTTTAAAGAATAATCTTTTTGCGAATCCGGCATTAAACTGATTGAGATTGAGGAAGCAGTCCTCAGCAAAATGTGCTGCACATAGTTTTAAATTGTGATCATAATTTTCCGGAACCGAGTTAACCATAAACTGTAGCCATTGATCTCTACGTACAGCGTCCGTCAGTCCTGCAACGGGTCGGGTATCCGCGGGTACCCGCATAAAAGTGGCATTTATAAAATTCACGGGCAGGGATGCGGGCGGATAATTAACTGTGCGGGCGGGTATACCAGTGGCGCGGATGGGCGGATGAAAAATGTGTGCAATATTTCTGTGGCAAAGCGAAAGAGAGAGAGAGCGAGACCAGGGCGTGATTGTGAATGAGCGTCACCTGCAAGCCACACCGGTCTCGAGTCCTCTGAGGGAGCTCGGAAGCATATAAGGACGAGAGATCACCAGACCTGGATTTTCACGTTGAGTTGTTTACTTTTTATTATGTGTGCGCTTGGCAGATGTCCATGAAGGGCTGCCCACTTTCGTTTTGTTTGGTTAAAGTCTTTTAAATGTTCGCCGGTTCCCGCCTCCTTCTTTCCCCATCGAACATATTGTAGGCTATTACAATTTCTATGTCCAAATTACCATTACACATACACGCAACAATGATATGCCATTTGACCCATCACGTCACCACCACTGCGACATTGAAACTTTTGTTGATGCCTCTCGTAGCGCAGATGGAGCAAGCGTTGCAGGAGTAGCAATGGAAAAAGTAAAGTTGAGTGGAGTAGCTATATGAAATTGTTGACAATGAGTCTTTAAAGGCACTTTTGCCCGTTTCATTAGCCCATTCATGACGCTGTTGATGTTGAGAGAGGTGCAAGATAAAAAATAAAGCATTTTAATTTGAATGTTTTAGCGTGTGTGATTTATCGCAGGCACGGGTCGGGTAACGGGCCAAATATTAATGGGTCTGGGCGGGTACGGATTTAATTTTGATATTTTCACGGGTCACGGGGCGGATCTGGTGCTAAACCTTGCGGGTGCGGGCGAGGGCGGGTCTCCAAAAATGGACCTGTGCAGGACTCTGGCGTCCGCGGGAAGGCCAAACAAAGGTGATCTGACTCCAGGATGAAAATAACAGCGTTTCAATGGCATGGCGACAAACACACTCTAAAAAAACAACGCTTCCTATTCTCGACCTGCGAGAGCAAAAGGACAACGCCCCCGAATTTGCGTGTTCTTGTGGGAGGAGGGTTCGTCAACAAACGGTTCTAGTGTCGTCACAGCAGGAAGTGCAGCGGTGTCGTCCAAACCGGCCGCTCGCTGTAGGCTTTGAAAGGGAACTTCTGTTAAATAAAATATCTCGCTTGGCATTGAACTTAGAGCTTTATAATTTTACAGGTATTATTTATGCTCTAACAGCAACATTACACACTAACTAAAGTTTGAAAGATGGAATCGCAAAGAACGGGACCTTTAATGTAAGAACTTTTAGATATTTTCAGTATAAACAAGACAAAAATACTACGTAATAGAAGCATTTTTTGCAGTGTAAGAGTGCTTATGAACTGAGAGAGTGAAGGTACCGATGGGTTTATAGTCGGTGGCATCGAAGGTCCTGAAGGAGGATCCGAATGGACTCTTCATCTGCTGCTCCATCATATCATCCTCATCGTCAGCCTGCAACATGGCTACAACACACTCCAGAACATCAGACACACACACTATTCATCCAGAGCAATATCGTCAGAATAAACACTAATTAATATTCATGAGTATTCAGACCCAGTTATGATACTCATCAATGTGTCTTTACACTGCAAAAAATGCTCTTCTTATTCAGTATTTTTTTCTTGTTTCCAGTCCAAATATCTAAAAATTCTTGAATCAAGATGCATTTACTAGATCAGTAAAATGACATAAGATATTTTTGCTTGTTTTCTGGCGGAAAATATCAAAATGAAGTGAGTTTTTGCTTAAAACAGGCAAAATGATCTGCCAATGGGGTGAGAAATATAATCTTATTTCTGTTTGGGACGAAAACAAGAGACAAGATTTCAATCAGAAATAAGATTATTTTTCTCACCCCATTGGCAGATCATTTTGCCTGTTTTAAGCAAAAACTCACTTCAGTTTTATTTTATTTTTAAGAAAACAAGAAAAAATATTTGTCGTTTTACTGATCTAGTAAATGCATCTTGATTTAAGAATTGTTAGATATTTAGACTGGAAACAAGACAAAAATACAGAGTAAGAAGAGCATTTTTGGCAGTGTAAACTTGTTCTTTAAATCAGGGTGGGGAATGGAGTGTCGACCGATGAGAAACCGCAATAAAGATGGCAAACATTAAGACCCTGTTTGTCCCTCACCTCCGTAAATGACGGTCCCGTTGTTGTTGAAAACAATCCTGCACTGATCGAGCGCTGGGACGGTGTGAAGAAGATGGAACGTCCTCAAATCCCACTGGAGCTCCGGTTAAAGCAAACAATGCAGCAAAGAAAGGCTCAGCATTCAACAATCTCCATGTTTTCCGGCAAGACTTTCCCCAAATCAACAGCATCATTTTTCTACATTATTATAGGCACTGTCCTACTGGGTCACACTCTACACTCGGAGTCTTTAACTACTGTGTACTGCAATCAAAAACTAAAGTAAGGATCAGTTATAATGTGCTTATTGTGGTTAAAACTGTGACTATAGAGGTTAGGGATGACCGATAACTTTATATTTGAAAGCCGATAACCGATATATCGGCCAATAAATCTAACAGATTTTTAAATAATTTCTGAGAACACAGGTCTCAACATTAATTACATGTCCCAAACACACAATTATTCATTATGATTTTATGGAGCCGATATGCACTGAACCATTTTCCTTTTTGAAGTGATTCCAAATATATTTTAAGATATTCAGAATGTGCATCTGAAGTGTTGCCGCTGAAGGAAATAACACATTAAGACATTCTTATCAGCCGATACCACTAAAAACTACAATATACATTTCCTGAAGAAAATGTGAGTGGTGCCTGCAGTGGGAAAACTCAGTACTCGGTTGCTAGGGTGTTTCTAGGCGGTTGCTAGGGTGTTCTGAGTGGCACTCGGTTGCTAGGATGTTTCTAGGCGGTTGCTAGGGTGTTCTGAGTGGTTGCTAGAGGGTTGCTTAGATGTTCTCACTGCAAAAAAAATGCTTTTCTTACTTAGTATTTTTGTCTTGTTTCTAGTCCAAACATCTGACAATTCTTAAAATAAGAAGTATTTACTAGACAAGCAAAAGTCATTGTCTTGTTTTGGGAAAAATAACTCAAAATGAAGAGAGTTTTTGCTTAAAATAAGATAAATAATCTGCCAATGGGGTGAGAAAAATAATCTTAAAGGGGTACTTCAGCGCTGGGAAGATGAATCTGTATTTAAACTGGGTCATCAATGTAGTAGAAATGTGAAATTATTTTTGAATTTGGTGTCTTCTAGACTGAGAAAAGACAGAAAATGCATTTTTGTCCCATGGGGATGAAAGACTACAATTCCCAGAATGCTTCGCTGCCCTGTGCCATTCCCAGCGCCACCAACTTGATTACAGTGACTGAGTTAGAGAAGACACTACAAATAAAACCTGAACGTGTCTGTTCAATATAATGAGTGAGTCTCCGCGCGAGTATTACAGCACTGAGCACTAACTGCACGAGTGATGAGAGCTGAGGTAATCGCGACTACACTCGCGGCATACATTCACAACGCGAGTTCAGTCTGGCGCGTTTCAGTTCATGCCTTTACAAGCTTAACTTTCATAGAAATTAATTTGAGAAGTTAAAAGACTTACATTGCTCACCATAGCTCCGTTTAAATGAGTGCCTGCCAGCTGAGCTCTCCCTGCCAGCTGAGTGTTATCTCCCATCCCCCATGCGCGGATTCAAAACATGCGGAAATGGCTCCCTCTGCTGGCTGTAGTCTTTAGCCTTTGGGCAAACATTCCTCCTATGATGCAAAAATCGTCAATTTGCATCATAGGAGGAATTTTTCCGGAAATAAAATGCATAAATCTCTTGTCTCAGGGAGATATGAGGGGGGAAAGCACAATCATTTGAATATACTCCAGGGTTTCTACTGATACAAAGCCATATGCTAATCGCTGAAGTAACCCTTTAATTCAAACAGAAAACAAGATTATTTAGTTTACCCCATTGGCAGATTATTTATCTTATTTTAAGAACAAACTCTTAATTTTGAGTTATTTTTTCCCAAAACAAGACAATTACTTTTGCTTGTCTAGTAAATGTTTCTTAATGTAAGAATTTTTGGATAAAACAAGCCCCGGCTCACGGAGCAGAAAAGGATACGATCTCAGTGTTGATGATGACCTCCAGTCCGTTGGGATGGAAAACGCCACTGATGTTCATGTTGAACTTGTCAAACTTATGGATGGCCTGAGCCGTGCGGACGTCCCACATGACCCCATCATTCAGCACAAGGTCGTCCGTGGGGTTAAAGGTGGCACAGTTGCGCTTGTAGTTGTTGGCCAGGTCGGGGTTATTGAGCGTCAGGATTTTCTGCCCGGTCTGAATGTCATATATCTGCAGAAACACACACCGTAGAGTCTGATGCTGTTATTTACACTGCAAAACATGCTCTTCTTACTCAGTCATGGTGTCTTGTTTCCAGTCTAACTATCAAACAATTCTAAAATCAAGATGCATTTACTAGATCAGTAAAACAACGTAAGATATGTTCTCGTTTTGTTGAAAATAAAGTTAAAAGGGGTTTGTGCTTAAAACAGGCAAAATGATCTGCCATTTGGGTGAGAAAAATAATTTTGTTTTTGATTGAAGTCTTGTTTCCATCCCAAACAGAAATAAGATTAGTTTTCTCCTCATTCCATTGGCAGATCATTTTGCCTGTTTTAAGCACACACACAAAAAATCCCCAGAAAACAAGCAAAATATCTTATGTCAATTTACTGATCTAGTAAATTACTCTTGATTTAAGAATATTTAGATATTTGGACTGGAAACAAGGAAAAAAATACTAAATAAGAAGAGCATTTTTTGCAGTGTAGCCCTAAATAACGTTCGATAGACTCGATTTAAAGGAGACTTGCATGTGCGATGTGTTCCTTTGTTCCTATGACTCTGTCCTGAGAGAGTTTGCTGAACTCCACATAATGATCATCCAGGAATGAGTGCCTAGAAACAGGAGCTCACGATTATTAAACCTCATCAGTAGTGCGTGTTAACAGCTCATGGGCATGCAGACTCACTTCATGATGAACACAGACTTCATCCCCCACAGCGCTGATAACGGATAGCTCCAGGAGGCCGACGTCAACAGCAGGGAGCCGTCCTGAGACACAACAAACACACACACACATTAGGGATGCACCAAACGTACCAGGTGATTTTTGATCAATTTACAACCATCGGCATATCGGCTATAGTTAGGGATGGGCGATACCACTTATTTTGTTTTCGATATGATACCAATACTTTCACGGCCAGTATCACGATACCAATACTTTCAAGGCCAGTATCACGATACCAATACTTTCAAGGCCAGTATCACGATACCGATACTTTCAAGGCCAGTATCACGATACCGATACTTTCAAGGCCAGTATCACGATATCAATACTTTCAAGACCAGTATCACGATACCAATACTTTCACGGCCAGTATCACGATACCAATACTTTCAAGGCCAGTATCACGATACCAATACTTTCACGGCCAGTATCACGATACCGATACTTTCACGGCCAGTATCACGATACCGATACTTTCACGGCCAGTATCACGATACCGATACTTTCAAGGCCAGTATCACGATACCGATACTTTCACGGCCAGTATCACGATACCGATACTTTCAAGGCCAGTATCACGATACCGATACTTTCACGGCCAGTATCACGATACCGATACTTTCACGGCCAGTATCACGATACCGATACTTTCACGGCCAGTATCACGATACCGATACTTTCACGGCCAGTATCACGATACCGATACTTTCACGGCCAGTATCACGATACCGATACTTTCACGGCCAGTATCACGATACCGATACTTTCACGGCCAGTATCACGATACCGATACTTTCAAGGCCAGTATCACGATACCAATACTTTCAAGGCCAGTATCACGATACCGATACTTTCAAGGCCAGTATCACGATACCAATACTTTCAAGGCCAGTATCCCGATACCGATACTTTCACGGCCAGTATCACGATACCAATACTTTCAAGGCCAGTCTCACGATATCGATACCATTTCTTTCATATCACCAATATCGATACCGATACTTTCAAGGCCAGTATCACGATACCAATACTTTCAAGGCCAGTATCCTGATACCGATACTTTCAAGACCAGTATCATGATATCGATACCATTACTTTCATATCACCAATATCGATACCGATACTTTCAAGAGTGATCGCTTTAATTTCTTATGAACTGGAGCACGTCTCATAAATAAACCGAAACGCAGCAGGCTACTTGCCTCACAGACAGGAGAAATATGCGCATAGAAAGCTTAAAATGTCCACTTTTAAACGAAGCGATTCGAAACGAAAATATGTAATTAAGCAAAGTGCAGTGTTGACCCGAGCAGCTAACGCGTTTCTGTTCAGAATACTGCGCTCCGCCGGTCACTGCATGAGCTGTGAGTTTAACGCGCATTTTTACATCACTTTAATATATTTTTCTTTCATTTTTTATATTATAATAATTTCATTCTAACACCTTTATTTTATAGTATTTAAAATACAGGCCTATGGTTAGCTTTTATAGACATTTTCAACCGTTTAAGAATGAGCTATTTTTTTTTCAGTTGAGCTAAGGTTTCTCTCTCGTTTTATTTTTAGCGTTAGTAGGCTATTTTAAATGTTTTCCAGGTTTCCCTGTTTTATTAATGTTTGTATTATTAATAGGCTATTATATTTATAATTTAGCCTAATAGGAAATAATATTTTTAGAGCGTTTTAAAACATTTAGCCAAGCCAATGTGCTTCTCTTTGCGCGTGTATAATGAAAACACAACCAACGTCTTATCCATAATTTAAAGGTTTGCTTTAACACATATAGGCTACTGTAGTTATGCATCAAAAACACTAAAAAGGTGAGTGTATGGTAAGTACTATTTATAATGTATTTGGCAACGCAACGTCCTGTGAGTTTATCAGTAGTCATTTTTATGATGTCGATTATCGTCTGATAACACTGACTGTTATTGATATCGACATATTTGCGAGACATCGTCGATATATGATAATATCGTCATATCGCCCAGCCCTACTTTCATATTACCAATATCGATACCGATACTTTCAAGGCCAGTATCACCAATATCGATACCATTACTTTCATATCACCAATACCAATATTTTCATATCACCAATATCAATACCGATACTTTCAAGGCCAGTATCACCAATATCGATACCATTACTTTCATATCACCAATACTTTCATATCACCAATATCGATACTTTCATATCACCAATATCGATACCGATACTTTCAAGGCCACTATGACCAATATCGATACCATTACTTTCATATCACCAATACCAATATTTTCATATCACCAATATCAATACCGATACTTTCAAGGCCAGTATCACGATACCGATACTTTCATATCACGGATATCAATACCAATACTTTCATATCACCAATATCAATACTTTCAAGGCCAGTATCACGATACCGATACTTACAAGACCAGTATCATGATACCGATACTTTCATATCACCGATATCAATATCGATACTTTCAAGGCCAGTATCACCAATATCGATACAATTACTTTCATATCACCAATATCGATTTTTTTCTCACCCCAAGCGAACGCTTTCTCTGCGATCAATTGGTTCTCTCTCGCAGTATTTGCGTGCTTTCAGATCATGGCTCAAATGAGCAGACGTGCAGTTTCATTTATCACACACACATTGTATTTCCATGTTTTATGGGGCTTTCCATAGGCGTAATGATTTTTATACAGTACAAACTGTACATTATCCCCCTATACTGCCCCTGCCACTATACCGACCCATCACACACACACACACACTGCCCCTAAACCGACCCATCACACACTCACACACACTGCACCTGCCCCTAAACCGACCCATCACACACTCACACACACTGCCCCTGCCCCTAAACCGACCCATCACACACACACACACACACTGCCCCTGCCCCTAAACCGACCCATCACACACACACTGCCCCTAAACCGACCCATCACACACTCACACACACTGCCCCTGCCCCTAAACCGACCCATCACACACACACACACACACTGCCCCTAAACCGACCCATCACACACTCACACACACTGCCCCTGCCCCTAAACCGACCCATCACACACTCACACACACTACCCCTGCCCCTAAACCGACCCATCACACACACACACACACACACACACACACACACACACTGCCCCTGCCCCTAAACCGACCCATCACACACACACACACACACTGCCCCTAAACCGACCCATCACACACTCACACACACTGCCCCTGCCCCTAAACCGACCCATCACACACTCACACACACTGCCCCTGCCCCTTAACCGACCCATCACACACACACACACACACACACACACACACACACAGCCCCTGCCCCTAAACCGACCCATCACACACACACACACACACTGCCCCTAAACCGACCCATCACACACTCACACACACTGCCCCTGCCCCTAAACCGACCCATCACACACTCACACACACTGCCCTGACCCTAAACCTACCCATCACACACACACACACACACACACAGCCCCTGCCCCTATCTAACAGTTTATTTTTTTCATACATAAAAAAATATATAGATGGATTTAAGCGGGTCCCTCATAAAGGTTCATCATATTTGGGGGTCCTTGGAATCATAAAGTTTGAAAACCCCTGTATTATATAGAATCTGGACCCCATTAGAGCTTCTGTGTAAGAGTTAGTGAGTGAGTGTGTGTATGTGTGTGTGTGTGTGTGCTTACTCTGGAGGGCTCGAGGTGTGTGATGGCGGAGCTGTGACAGCTGTAGCTGGCCTCCTCCTGTCCACTGAACACGTTGTAGAGTTTGAGTTGGCCGGTGCAGGTGCCCAACATTAGGAAGCGCTCTCGAGCGGAGAAGGCACAGCACATGAAGCCGCTCTCATCCTCCTCAGCCTCCCTGAACACCGAGATCGGGCGAAACCTGCACACACACACACACACACACACACACACACACACACACAGCCTTTCACTGAGAAACAACAACAACTACTAATATTTTCATTTTGAACAACCGACAATGATTCTTCAATCCCAAGCTCAATCTTTCTGTGTGGTTTTCAGTATATTTCCGTTTCAAATAAAGATTCGTACGGTTATGAATCAGTGAATTGATTCATGATTCGGATCGCGTATCAAACTGCTGAAATCATAGACATCATATAGGTAGACGCCCTATTGGCTGCTGGGCGCCGAGATTTGCGGCGGCCATTTTGAACCGGTCGTACTCCTAGTTTCGTTGCATAGCAGCAGTTAAGATGCCAGAGCACTGTGCAGCATTTTCCTGTTCTAATCGGCGAACCATCTTAAGTAGGGTTCGCGGGATTACTTTTCACAAGTAAGATTTAACTTTGCCATCGTACTATTGGTTGTATTTTGTCCTTAAATCCAGATAATTGAGAAGGAGCAAGGATCTTTGATAGTACTGTACTGAAATCGTAGCTAGCTAATGTTAGCTAAGCTATGTATCTCCCTCAACTCAAGTGTTTTCCACATAACTTAAGTTACTATTCAGATCAAAAAGATGTTAGAAAGCACTTGTTAGAAGCACGAAACTTACTTTTAGTGTTTGGTAACATTATGTGCCTATTAGTACCAACACAATCCAATCTGAAGTTAATACATGCATTGCTGACCGGGCATAATAGCTGTCGTTGTGTTGCAGATGAAGGCGAACAGAACAATCCCAATCACAAAGGCTGATGCCGGAACTTTATCAGAATATTATATATTTTGTGTGTGCGTGTGTGTGTGTCAAATCATTATAAATTGTTTCAACTTATTAAAATATCTTATTTTACTTCAACTCTCTGTTTCTGCTTCTTTATCATATAGATATATTGTGTGGTTTTATAAATCCCCGTATATCCTATATCACATATTTTGATTTTGGACGTCTGGACACTTTATATCTTATATCAGAATATTATGTAACTGTTAAGCCCACTATAGCCCTATTCGGACGGTAATTGTTTCTCATGTGGACGTCTGTAAAATACATTTGCATGCCACCTCAGTGATAAAACTAGTCTATTCGGATGGCGATATATTCCCGGTGGAGGAGCGAGTGATCCTCCGCACCTGGGAAACACTGCTCACGTGGTAATTCAAATGATTGTCTGCTGTAAAAATGTCATATGCTTGGAATAAAAAGAATTTAAAAAATCATATTTAACAATAAGACATTATTTTATTTAAATGTCTTGTTTAAAAAAAAAGTAATTTTAAAAATGAGCGGAAATAACGGCTCATTTCAAATGTTTAAGTGTTTTTTTCTCTTTCTCTTTGAAAGAGAAAAAACGGTGAAAGAGCGGTGATGAAAGCTTATTCTTGTAAATACTTTCCAGCATTTTAGTAATAAAAGTGTAGGCTTTAGATCTTTAAAATGCATCCGAAAAATACCTTACGACCCCACGTGAAACAATTACCATCCGAATATGGCTTAAGAATATTAAAATACGCTGAACCATGTGTCCTGTATCATAGCTACATTAATGACCTTTGCAGCAAAAAAACCCGCGTTAAAATCGGTTAGGTATTCAGTGAGATGTGATTAATTAAATGCGCTGACAGCTCACTGCGCCTGGCAAACAAGTTACACTCAGTGGAGCTGGCGACCGGTTCAAGATGGCGGCTCCACGGCTCGACCGTGCCAATAGGCAGTAGCGCTCGATAGGGCGTCTATCTATATGATGTCTATGGCTG
This sequence comes from Pseudorasbora parva, assembly GCF_024679245.1. Classification (NCBI taxonomy): domain Eukaryota; kingdom Metazoa; phylum Chordata; class Actinopteri; order Cypriniformes; family Gobionidae; genus Pseudorasbora; species Pseudorasbora parva. The sequence continues at coordinate 1,317,899 of NC_090184.1, forward strand.
AAATCACGAGACATTGGCGATCCGAATCATGAATCGATTCGCTGATTCATAACCGTTTGAATCTTTATTTGAGGATTGAACACAAACGCGGAAGAGAAGCCAATGCTGAATAAAGTCGTAGTTTTTGTTATTTTTGGACCCAAATGTATTTTGGATGCTTCAAGAGACTCTAATTAACCCACTGATGTCTCATATGGACTACTGTGATGATGTTTTTATTCCCTTTCTGGACATGGACAGTATAGTGTGCATACACTTGCATACGCTCTCGGACTAAATATAAAATATCTTAAACTGTGTGTGAAGATGAACGGAGGTCTTACGGGTGTGGAGCGACATTAGGGAGAGGAGTTAATGACAGACATTTCATTTCTGGGCGAACATACCCTTTGAGGCCCCGATCACACAGAACACGTTTTTCAGGTTCGAAAACGCAAGGTGCAGTGCAAAATGTTTCTAGGCAACCCCCGAATCACCTGTACTGTCAGTCAAATCAAGCGGCGTGCATAACGCTCTCTTACAACCGAAATGCATTCAAAAAAGGCGCCTCTCGCTGCAAAAACAAATGCTGTGTGATCGGGGCCTAAGGAGGGATATCGGTTCATAAAAATGAGACATCAAATCAATATTCGTAGCCGTAGCACATGTGGAAGCAGATCCTGTGGATGCAGAAATCTGTGAACCCTCACCTGCTGAAGATGAGATGCCGGTCAAAGCAGCCTCCATCAACGCCGCCGTATTTAGGATAGATGACCCGGCGCGTGTGCCTCGGGGTGAAGTTGGTTGGCGCCTGCCGTCTCTGTTTGGGCTCCGGACACTGGTGCGGCGTGAAGAGGCTGAAGGGAGGACACGTCGTCACCGGGTTCTTGCAGCGCGCGTGCTGCTCGCGCAAATACTCCGTTATGATGCTGGAGACAACCAGACATTACTCCAAAATTACTCAGCTACAACATTTCTGGACCATAATCAACACCAACACCCACTTTACATTTAGCTTCCAGTGTTCAGGAATAATAGCACCTTATCCTCCTTCCACTAAACAATAGTTTCTGATGTCAGAAGGGCATTTATTTAAGCATTTATTCAAGCTCCACAAGGTATATAAACACTATCATTTCAGCCATTTTGCCTAAATCTTCTTAATATCTCTGTCTGTCTCTAACTGCATTCACTAGTAGATTTAATGGCTTATCACTTTTGACCAATAGGTGGCGCTGTGAGTAAGTTGATGTGGTCGGAGTGAGGTTACAATGACATGCAAAGTTTGGTATCAATATGCAAAAGCAATGCAAAGTAACTTTGGCATCATGCCTCAAATTTGCTGCGGTGTATACGAAAATGGTTTTGTCTAACAACACGAAACCCATAACTTTTTGCTGGCATTGTCTGAAGATGATACGATTTGATGCCAGTGGTCTAAGAGGAGATCAAAAGTAGGTTTTTAAAGAAAAATCAAAAATAGCAGACAGGAAGTTCGGCCAGCTACAAAATTGGTATCCATGTTCTCAGCATGACCCAAGGACTCTATTGAGGAATCTAGTGAGGAATCTAGTGAGGAATCTAGTGAGATTGGATCATTTAATCAGAAGTTACTAGCATTTTTGGAAATTCCATTTTAACTTTTGACCACAAGGCGGCACTGCAACATTTGAGTATCTTCAGGCCATGGCGTCAAACACATACCGAGTGTCGTATGGATACGCCAATGCGTTCAGAAAAGTGGGATTTTTTCCCCCCAAAACCAGTTCAGCGGAAATCCCGCCCTGCAACCAATTTCATTGGCTGAGGTTACAGTGACTGGTATGTTTAGGGATCAGGATTGGGTGTAGGCAATCAATATTGTGATTGACATGGCCAATTAAGTGTTTAGAATAGGCTCCAGGGTGGGATTTCTGCTGAACTAGTTAAAAAAAAAAAAAAGTAACAAAATTAAATAAATCACGCTTCAGAAAATATCTGATTTTACGATTGAATGAAAAATGACCAACACCCAAAATGGCCAATATTGGAATAATTGTGTCGTTTGACTCTGCATGCAGCACTGAATCTAAAGAGACCAGTTTTATTAGAGCAAACCATTTAAAAAGTACAAATAAGATATTCAAAAAAAGCTAATTTTCCATATCTCGTCCACTAGGTGGCACTGCGCTGAAACTGTGCAGGTAATCTCAGGTCATGGTTGTCATACACACCAAATTTAATCAGAATACTCTAAAGTGTTGCAGAGATATAAGCCCCTTTCACACTGCGATTCCGGCAAATCCACAGATAATGCGACCCGGCATTTGCGTTATTCGTGCGAACTGGACGTACGAATGAGGCTGAATCACGTCCATCGCGCCGCGCCGCTCGAAGCGTGTATACCGCGCCGCAGGACCTCCAGACGCACGTCAACGCGCCTATGTTTACTTAACATGGAAATCATTCGCTCCAGATGACCTATTCACGTTCCTTGTGAACGTACCTTAACATTTCAATAAAAGTTTTCAACTAAATATCCAAATAAAATGTATTACTTAATTAACTGTATCAGCTATACTGATCTGCTGAATCACATTTAGCTGCAATATTGTCCGGTTTAACACAGTGAAGCTGCTTTGAAACAATCGTCATTGTAAAAGTGCGATATAAATAAACTCGACTTGACTATGAATGGCCCCTAATAAAGACTAGCAGACCTGTCTAGAGAGGGCGGAGAGGGCAGATGTCTGTCCAGTTGCTTCTTCATGGCCGGACTCTGGATGAAAGCGCCATGATCCGATTTCTGCCTCAAGACTTTTGGCCTCTTCCCTCCGGCAGTGACACACGGCGACGGCCGCTCCCGCGAGAACACGATCCGCCCAATCAGAGGCGAGACGGCGGGGGACGGCGGGGGCGGAGCTTGTGAGGTGGAGGGGCGTGGCTGTGGGTGATGAGGCGTGTGGCCAACCAGGCGAGCCGCGACTCCATTGGTGAGCCGAGGAGTCCGTGGGATTCCGGCGGCCGGAGACGGAGACGTGGAGACGGAAACTGGAGTAAACGGCGGGATGCTAGCGAGGGCTAGAGCGTGCATGGGCAGCTCGGCTTCTTTCGTGAGCGCTGTGGCCGTATCTGACAGACCTTTAGATAGAAGATGGTTCCGAATCAGCAGCAGAAGCTCCTTCTCTGGGAAGGAAATGCGCGACTGTGCCACGACATTAGCCCGCTGCAGCCGCGCCAGCGACACATCCGTACCAATCAACAAAGGCTTCCCGGAAACTCGCTCAATTAGCTCAGCTGCAAACTTGCAAAAGCGCACATGTTCGCTGCGCTTGTCCTGCAAAACCGGCTCCTTCATGAGCTGCTGGATTTGTCCGCTGCTGAATAAAGGAAGCTTGCTGATGATCTGCCTCACCGCGGCGCTTCGAGCTAACCCCACCAGGGCTTTGCACGCGAGGGCACGGATCTGATCCGCGTCTGTAATGGGCATCTTGATGGTCAGCAGGGACAGCAGGACTTTAATCCCATTGTTGGACTGGACCACGTTCCACATCTTGGCTAGGACGCTCTCGCTGGCCCGATGGCTCTGGGGAAGACGGCGCCGGGGCGTGCCTGAAATGAACTTGCCAATGCTGGAGACGCGTTTGTCTGGAGCGCAGACGCAGTTTATGATCACCTGCAAGGCCGACTTCTGGATTTCAGCGTCATTTACAAACACTTCACCCTCTGCGACGACCAGCACGATGCTCATACCTGCAGAGCACGCACACACACACACACACACACACACACACACACACACACACACACACACACACACACACACACACACACACACACACACACATTAAACACTGGCATTATTAAAAGTGCTCTAGAATGATTTGAAACTATGTTAAATTGTTCTCTGATATCTACATAGAGGGTGTGTGGCTTATTTAAGGAAAAAAAATGTCCAGACACAGTTTTACAGGTCCATTTACAACCCTATAAATTGTCCCTAGGATGTAATGCTCTGTTTTTGCCTTATTTATTACACACACACACAAATTAAACACTGGCGTAAATTAAAGCTCCACTGTGTGATATTCTCCCCCATCCAGCGGTGTAAAGGTTTATGACCATCCAGGGAATATTAGTTTCTGTTCCTCTCAATTCTGATTTCGTTTTAACTCCTACGGTGGCCAATTTAGTCCAAGATTAACACGGCAATCCCCCTCTTCACATTCGACACGGTGCCATCGAGTGTTAAACGCGAAGCTTGAATTTACGGGTATGTCCCTCTTTGGCTAATCTTAAATCTTCATCTATGGATAAAGCTATGGTTATGGTACCTGAATCATCAGGAAATTAATGCATGAAAAAAGCATTTTTTTCACTTTAAGGATGTTTCAAAATTTCAAATGAGTTTTTATTTGACATCAAATAAAATTGTGTTTGTGTGTTTACACGTATGCGCGTGCGTTTACATGTATGCGCATGCTTTTATGTGTGTTTACGTGTGCGCGTTTACACGTTTGAGCGTTCGTTTATGTGTGTTTACGCGTGTGCGTTTACACGTTTGTGTGTGTTTATGTGTGTGTGCGTGTTTACACGTGTGCACGCGGGTTTGTGTGTTTACACATATGCGCTTGCATTTCTGTGCGTTTACGTGTGCGCGTTTACACGTGTGTGCATTTACACGTGCGCACGCGTTTACGTGTGCGCGTTTACACGTGTGTGCGTTAATACATGTGTGCATTTACACACATGCGCGCACGTTTACACGCATGTGCATTTACTTGTGTGTGTGTGTGTGCATTTACACGTGTTTGCGCGCGTTTAAAAGCCCAAATGCATCGTTAGCCAACTACAATACCCCAGAACAGCAGATCTCACCAACAGTGTGTTTTTGTGTGTGTGTACGTATTTACATGTGTGTGTGCGCGTCCCAGAACAGCATATCTTAACAACAGAGTGTGTTTGTGTGTGTGTGTTTACATGTGTGTGTGTGTGTTTACGTGTGTGTGTGTGTGTGTGTGTGTGTGTGTGTGAACAGCAGATCTCACCGACAGTGGAGATGGAGGAGCCGCTCTCGTCCAGCACAGCCACGTTCTCCGACAGCAGAAGCTGAGTTTTGGGAATAACGGTCAGAATGCTCAGGATGTCCAGAGCGTACCTCACAGTGTCGGCCCTAAAACACACACGACCCAGAAAGAAGAGCACTTACTCACTGGTCCCCGCATTACACACAGTTTAAACAACAGTACTGGAGAATAGGGGTGGCCGATCTGCTCTAATTTTAGTGTTTTTCCCACACAAAACAAAGCGCTGTAGAAATAAATGCCCCTTAATTCACAAACTAATGACACATTTGAGCATATTATATTAGAGAATATTGTTTCTAACATGCTACGGTTGCACAGCATGCAGTGTTCAAATCAACCCAAGCCTTAAAACTGGATTCAAAATAAATATAGAATAATAAGGAAGCAAACATTAAAAAAAAATTTAGATGGAAACTGATCAACAGAGATGGTAAAATAATGAAGACGGAGAATAGGAGATTGGACGCCCTGGCACTCACAGGGCTTCCAAAATAGAAGTCTCACGTCCGACATAAAGACTTCTAGCCTAATAACAACTATATATCAGCTGATATTATACAGACCATATACACCAATCAGGCAGGAGAAATGGGCAAGCGTAAGGATTTGAGCGAGTTTGGCCAGATTGTGACGGCTAGACGACTGGGTCAGAGCATCTCCAAAACTGCAGCTCTTGTGGGCTGTTCCCGGTCTGCAGTGGTCAGTATCTATCAAAAGTGCTCCAAGGAAGGACCAGTGGAGAACCGGCCACAGGGTCATGGGCGGCCAAGGCTCATTGATGACCGTGGGAAGTGTACATGTGTGTGTACGTACGTGTTCACGTGTGTTTGTGTTTACATGTTTGTGTGTGTGTTTACGTGTATATGTGCGTGCTTGTGTGTGTGTGTGTGCATTTACTTGTTTGTGTGTGTTTACGCGTGTACGTACATGTTTACGCCTGTGTGCTTACGTGTTTACGCATGCGTGTTTACGTGTGTGAGCGCGGTTCCTCACCTGCCGTAGTACGTCCTCCAGTCGCAGGCGATGGAGATGAGCTGCAGAAGCAGATGAACACAGGACAGTTTGTGAAAGACTTCTGCAGGCTCCCAGTACAAGCGCGCCGGCCCGAACTCGATCAGGAACTCCACCATCTCCACCACCTGCTCATGGGTGTAGGAGCAAGCCTGCAAACATTACAACAGGAAAAAACATCAACAGCTCGTTTTCAGCTTAGAGCGGTTCACCTTAGCAGACTGCCACGATTTACAACTCAACGTCTTTCCAAAATCCTATGTTAAAAAAAATGATGCAGGATATTACACAACCAGTCAAAAGTTTGGAATAATAAAGATTTGTTTTTGAAAGAGTCTCTAGATTTATATAGTTATTTATACTCATTCACAAGATTTATATAGCGCTTTTAACAGACCCTATGGCCATCCCAAGCGCTTTACATATCGCCTCACATTCACCGACATGTAAGGCACCATCAGCTCGTCGGGAGCAGCTGGGGTTAGGTGTCTTGCTCATGGACACTTCCAACACTTGGTCAGGTGGAACCGGGGATTGAACCACCAACTTTTCGGTTTGTAGACAACCTACATGAACCACTGAGCCACTGCCGCCCCATAAATTTCTGTTGTGTTTCTCACAGAAACCGATCGGTTCGTGTCTTAAGACATCAGTGTGTCGTCACAGGGGTTTTGTGCATGTTGTCTAAGCATGTTTGTTTTACTCTCAGAGAGTTGTTACACATTCACATCATTATATCAGCAACGGTTAAGTTAAAAATCTTCATTAGTGTTCTCCTGAAGAAACAAACACACCTACATATTGATGCCCTGGAGGTCAGCAGATAAACATCACAGGCTCATTTATGGCTGAACTATCCCTTTAAGCCGCACTAGACTCATGACAGTGATGTACCTTGTAATAAGGCTGTGGGTGTATCAGCGCTCCTCCCTCCGTTCTCTGCAGAGACTGCTTGACCTGCTCCACTTTAATGCTCAGGTGAGCCTCGAAGTACCTGCGCAGAGCCATACAGGTGTGCTTGGCTGTCTGTCTGCTGGAGAAGATCTCATCGTCGCTCAACAGCGCCCCCTGGTCCTCCGGGTTCAAGATCTCCAACGTGCTAATCTATAACACACAGCAGACTTCAGGCAAACACTGCAGGCACACTAACACTTATATGGGTAATCAGCAGATCTGGACAGTCCCTCAGCTCATCTACTCGAGTCCTGTACTGAAGTTCACTGTTTGAGTCTCTGTGCTTTACTGGAGTATTATTTTTTCTGTAATCTTCTGACTTTAACTTCACTCCATCTGAAAGACAAATATCATCCTCTTTACTCCACTACATTTCTATCAAGGTCCTCGAAGTGGAAAGTCGTTTCTGTCGCAGCTTTGAAAGTCAGAGGATGATTTTTTTCTTCTTTAAAAGGTGTTTGGGTTTTTGCAGAAAGCCTTTCAGGAATCACTCTTGTAGAGTCTCGTGAAGTTCAATGATTTCACAGCATTTATTAAACACTGATTTATAGTTTAGAGCAAAATGGAAGAAGACGGATGTCCAAATGCTCATTTAGTGGAGTATTCACATAAACAAAGTTGATTCTGTCTTCAGTGAAGGTGAACAGTGTGAGAATATCAGATGTGTATCAGTGTATTGGATCCGTGCATTCGGCCTTAAAGTGACAGCAGCTTTATAAAGAGCTTTGTAACTTTTCTACAAGTATTTAAATGAGTTTAAGTTAGTCGTCTGCTAGTGTGTCAGATGGAGCGTCACTGACTGGCTTAAACCATGATGGCATAATGTGCATTTAATAAAATAATGCGCTGACATAAAGGAAATTTACATTTGATACTTAAGTACTTTTGAAAACAAATACTTCTGTACTTTTACTGCAGTAAAAATCAGTTTTTACAACTTTCACTTGTAACGGAGTAATATTTGACCAGCAATACTTTTACTTTTACTCAAATAGTAAAGCTCTGTACTTTGTCCACCTCTGTGGATAATAAAAGAACTTAGACCGTGTAAGGCTGGAAAAAGCTAGTAGATGCCGAAATGTCTAATCGCTCTGAGAAAACAAAGGAAATTAGCATCTGAACTTATTCATACAGTTAGAGTCTCTGTCCGAGACGACATCACACTGAGTGAACCATCTATGAATGACTCTAATTTACACGCCTTTCCTTTCACATGAAACTTCCCCCAAACTACTGCTCCCCCAAACTTGAGATCACCTGAAATGCACCAGAAATCTCTTTGTTACAATGTCAATCCTCACGATACAGTATTATATGTGTTTGATATCATTTGAAATGTCTCAGTGCGACTGGTACAAATATCTCTACTCCACAGAAGTACACTAGAACATCCTAAACGTTTAAAGAGTTTAAAGATATCTTTCCTTGGTGTATGGTGGGTGTGGCTTTCAGCCATTTGGCCTCTCTTCTAATCAAGTCTATAGGACCTGATCAATGCCAATTCCTATTGTTAACTGGTGTTTCCATTTGAAAGAGTTTCAAATGGTTCTGGGTATGTATCTGGTTCTGGGTATTTAAGGAAATGTTGCAAACAGCTCAGGGCTTGACACTTTAAACCGGTCAGCCCGTAATGCTGGATGTCTCAAGATAGCCAGCATTATGTAGTTTTCAGAAGTCAGGTATATATTTCATTCTTTACTTCAGACTATTTGATGTTATATATGGATTACCTTTGAATTGATCATGTAATTGGCTTTAAACATTTACCTGACTGTTAAATAAATTGTTACACTTTGATTGATTCTGACTTGCTCTGGAATTATTCAGGTTGGGTATAATTTCAACAAAGGGTTAAACGGAATAATTAAATGTGTAGTTAAACTATTAAAAATGAATGACCAAATAACCAAATGGCATTCTAACCCAAATTCTAAATTATAATTAAATGGAGTCAGATAACGAGGAATTGGAATAAAATCCCCTTTTCCCCGCTGAAAAGACGAACGCGCAGCGACCTTCACCCGCCGATCGTTAGCCTTCATTGGGACGATTTGGGCGGCCCACAATCGGATCTGGTGACGCACGAACCACTAAGCAAACACGAAGAAAGGCATACCAGGTTGACGAGCCGCCGGAGGCCATCTTGCTTGTCGAAGAGATCGAGGACGGCTCTGAAGGAGAAGCAGATAGAGAAGAACATGGTGGCGTGGCAGCATCCGGAGGCGTGGGAACACTCCAGCAGCCACAGCGTGTAGTTTACCACCTCGGATAGCAGCGAATGCGGCAGCATACACACCTGAGGCAGGTAGAGGAGGACACCGGGTTAAACACGCCAAAACATGCTCCTTTTTTTAAGGATTTTTTACTTGTTTCCAGTCCTAATATATCTAAATATTCTAGGCAACACTATTTTAAGGTTTAGTTATTAACTAGTTGCTTATGATCATGCATATCACTAGGATATTGTCTGTTTATGAGCACTTCTAAAGCTCATATTAATGCCTTATTCTGCATGAGCTTATTCTACATCCCTTAATCCGACCCTATACCTAAACTTAAACGCTACAAAAACTACCTTACTAACTATTAATAAGCAGTAAAGTAGGAGTTTATTGAGGCAGAAGTCGTAGTTAATAGTGAATATGTGTTCCCCATACTAAAATTCTTAAATCAAGATGCATTTACTAGATCAGCAAAACGACAAGATATTTATTCTTGTTTTTTGGGGAAATATCAAAATGAAGAGAGTTTTTGCTTAAAACAGGCAACATGATCTGCCAATGGGGTGAGAAAAATAATCTTATTTCTGTTCGGAAACAAGAAACAAGATTTCAATCAGAAATAAGATTATTTTTCTCACCCCATTGGCAGATCATTTTGCCTGTTTTAAGCAAAAACTCACTTCATTTAGATTTGATTTTTAAGAAAACAAGAAAAAATGTCTTACGTCGTTTTACTGATCTAGTAAATGCATCTTGATTTAAGAATTGTTAGATATTGTGGGATTACAAATTTATAAACTGTTAAATGAAGGTTCCAATCTAATAGTGTACAAGCTGTTTGTTATGTACATTAGTGTTTTACAGGTTTGAGGTACAGATTAACCACATTCTAACGAGATCAAGCTAAGCAGTCTTTTGCCTTTATGCACTTCCTGATCATTGCGCATGACAAGCTCAGAGCACAGTTGTGCTTTAGTCTCTGATAATGTGAATGTGTGAGCAATACTGTCAGAGTGATTGGATTTGCATCTACGCATATGATTGGCATTGTTATGCTGATAGGAATAAATAAAAAGTAACGCCTGCCCAAAAGATATACCTAAGTTCTCGTGGTCTTCACTTCTGAGTTTCCAACAATATTTAGAATAGAAACAAGACAAAATTACTAAGTCAGAAGAGCATTTTTTGCAGTGTAAAAGACTGCGCTCATCATACCCGCTCCATGGCGTCCTGGTTGTATGCGAGGTAATATAGGCACAGAGAGACGCCGGTGGCAGCCATGGAGGGCCGCGGGATCTCCAGCAACTTCGGCACGCCTCCATGCGCAACAAACTCCGCAGCAAACTTCTTATGGAGGAGAAGAGATGCAAGATACTGAAAGAGAGAGAAAGAGGGAACGTGTGTGATACACTGCAAAAAATGCTTTTTTGACCAAGTATTTTTATAGTCCAAACATCTAAAAATTCTTAAAACAAAACAAACAAGAAGAATTTACTAGACAAAAGAATTGTCTTGTTTTGGGGAAAAATAACAGAGAAAAATAAGTTAATGATTAAAAAAAATGTATCTTGACTCAAACAGAAACCAAGATTTTTTTGCGTACCCCATTGGCAGATAATTTTGCTTATTTTAAGCAAAAACTTTTAATTTTTAGTTATTTATTCCCAAAACAAGACAATAATATTTTCTTTTCTAGTAAAAAAAAAAGGATTTTTTAGATATTTCGACCAGAAACAAGACAAAAATACTAATTAACAAAAGCATTTTTTGCAGTGTACCCAAAAACAATCTCAAAACTAGCTTTGTAAAGCAAAACCACACACAGACACATTTTGAGTTTGTCATTATAACCAGTTTGAAGGATAAATCTTGATATCAAAACATTCAGTTGACCTGTGGAGTGTGTGTGTGTGTGTGTTACCTTCAGGGCTTCAAACGTGAGCTGGACGTCGTTGGTCTGTTTCAGGTCCATGTAGTGCATCAGGAGCTCACGAGCGCCGAGCTGCATGAAAACAGCCAGCAACTGCACACACAATCACAGCGGCTTCATTCAACCCATTAATGAGCTTTAAAAAGAGGACAATATACCTCAAATGCATTTAAGCGCTCCTGTAATGCCCTGTTTAACAAAGATGTAAAAAAGATGCTCCTGAGGGGGGGACTGGGGCGCTCCTGAGGGGCTTGGATCATTAAAACCATCATAAGGTCCTGGTCTCTAGGAGTGCGGCTTAGGGATGGCAAAAACTAAACGTTTCCTCGACCGACCACCGAGCCTCATTAGCCGGTTGAAACCGGTTAACCGATTAGTTTAAAATATGCTGCGCTATTTGAAATAACAGCCGCGAGCCGCGCCTGCAATTTCGAAACTCTGTCGCATCTCTCTGCCTCCTGCTCCCCCTCTCTCCCTCTCTCACACACACACACACACACACACACTTCCTTCCACTCACGTCACTTTTTTAAAATCCCCTACAGCGCGAAGCATGAGTCCCGCAAACGCGGCGCAGAGGAGCTTGTTTGTAATCTGAGGACAATGGCTCCTTAGTTTTGAAATGGGTGAAGGTGTTGAAGACAAAGGCGTTTGTCTGGCGTTAGAAGCTCATTTGAAACATTGCCGCGGCTCATTTAATAAAATGACAGCTCCGAAGAGACGCCGCTTTAGTTCGAGGTAGTGCTAACAATAATAAAGAAAGACGATCAACACCTTATGTGTTCCCACTGAAATGTAGATGTAATATTTTTCCAAATGTGAGCCCATCTTATGCGGAATGACGCTTCATACATCCCTAGTGCGGCTGTGGGACATTACCTCCTGATACTCTCCCAGCGGAGTGAGATACTGCAGGATGAGCCGCTGCTCTATGCCTGATGTGAGCGGGAACAGGTGGTAGTTATTCCCAATAACCCACGGGCTCATCTCAGACCAGCTGCTGTTGGACAGCTCGCTCAAGCTCCGCTCCGGCTCGGAGAAGTTCAGCTTCTGCTTCACTTTCCCACCATTCTCCCTCTTCCTCCAGTTCCTCATGCCTTCCTCCACAGGGCCGTCCGTCTCCTCCAGCTCAGACGGCACCGCCGCGGCCGGCTTCATCAGGCCTTTCATCCCCGCGCTGCACCGCCCCAGGCTCCTCAGGGCGGAGGCGGAGTCCGGCTTCTCCATCTGAGGCCTGAACTCTCCATCCACAGTCTCCTCATCCAGAGGCAGCATTGGAGCCAGACTCTTGCTCGGACGCTTGCTGTCCCTCCGGCTCTCCACCTCCTTATCCTGGAGCTCCCTCAGTCTCTGCAGCATTAAAGGAACCTGACACACAAACGGACAGCATTGTAAATGATGCACGTTGGTTTTAAAGGCGTCATGAACTGGCTTTAAAAAAAAAATATATATACTGTTGTCTAAGGTCAACTAATGATGTTTGTGTGGTTTTTACATTTAAAAAAACTAATAATCGGCTATTTTCTACACTGGTTTTGAGGCTCTCTCCTGAACGCTGGGTTCTGATGGGCGTGTCAATGGAGATTGGAAGTAAACGCCCACAACTAGGATTGGATGAGATTTGCATATTCAGACCTGCAAACTCCTCAGAGTAAAAAAGGTGACAGTGCCGGGGGGGGGGGGGGGGGGGGGGGGGGATATCATAGACTATATATATATCATTTATTTAATTAAAAATGCAGTAAAAAACGTAATACAATGAAATAATTCATCGCTAAATTAATATATAGTAAAGTGTGATTTATTCCTGTGATCAAAGCTGAATTTATCATCATTACTCCAGTCTTCAGTGTCACATGATCCTTCACTAATCACTCTCAGATGAGGATTTCATTATCAAGAAACATTTATGATTATTATCTGTGTTGAAAACAGTTTTGCTGCTCATGATCATGCTGCTTCATTTTTGCGGAAACCACCATACCATTCAAACATTTGTGGTCAAATTAAAAAAAGAGAGAAATTAATACTTTTGTTGATCAGACATAGGCTACATTCAATTGATCACAAGTGATATTTTTAATATTACAAAAGATAATTTATTTAATAAATGCTGTCCATTGAACCTTCTCATCAAAGAATCCTGAAAAATAAGATGTATCATGGTTTCCACAACATTTTTAAGCAGCACTACGGTTTTCAACACAGATAATAATCATAAATGTTTCTTGATTATCAAATCCTCATCTGAGAGTGATTAGTGAAGGATCATGTGACACTGAAGACTGGAGTAATGATGATAAATTCAGCGTTGATCACAGGAATAAATGACACTTTACTATAATCACATAGAAAAAGGCTGCTTTCATTTGTAATGGTATTTCACATTATTACTGTTTTAACTGTATTTCTGATTAAATAAATGCAGCTTTGGTGAGCAGAAGATAAACATTTCAAAAGCTGTCAGTTAGCACTGCATTATTCATATGATATAGGCCTACTTTATAGTCAATAAATAGCCTACATTGAGATGGCTTGAAAAACACACATAAAGTAGGGATGCACGATATTGGATTTTTGCCGATATCCGATATGCCGATATTTTTCAGCTCATTTTGGCCGATGCCGATATATGTTTATTTTTTCCCTTTGTTTGGAAACAACACCATTTTGAGCAAAAACTCAAGCAAAAAATGAAAAAAAAATTTCATTCTGGTTTCAGATTTCTGAGGTATCCTTCTTGTTGAAGATAAATAAATGTTAATAAAGTACTTTTTATGATAAGAGTATATTAAAAGCTCTGAAAATAACAATAATAAAGTCAGTAATTTTTCACCCCAGATGCCGCTGTAACCTAAATATTGTATTTTTGGATTTAACGTTTGTGCACATGAAGTGGGGGTGGCATGACATCCATTGATGCTGTCTTTTAATTCTACAATTATTGTAGAGCTCCTTTGATTATTTTTCATCATCCATTTCGTAAAATTTTATTACAGATTAATACACTGTATATAAAAGTATTTAATTTACAAGTGTCATGCTTGTGATTTATGACATCATTACTGATTTGTTTATTCAGAACAAGAAGTAACTTCAATTTATTTGTGTATTCTACTTTTCATTGTATTAGTGTAACAACAGCGCACCCAGTGCATGTACAAATATATAGCGGTCTAGCTGGAGGGCACTAGGACCTGGAGGAGCTTCTGCTGCTGTGGAGGCTGCCGCACGTGCTAGAGAGTGGGGAGACGCGATTGGGCTTGTTTTGGGCTAGTTTTGTTGTGAAAACGTGGCAAATCTGCTGCTGACGGTCACGTCCTTCTGTACGTGCATTCAGAAATTCAAGGCAGCATTTAAAAACAGCCAATATAAATCACTGTACATGCAATGTATTTTCTTGTTTTCACTTGAAGAATGACTGCAGTGCTGACATGGTCTTATCGCTGTAGCACTCCTTGCACACGTGAGTTATTGCAGGCACATATCAACACGTTATCATATCGGCAAGGCATATCGGCATAATGTTTTCATATCGACCGATGCCGATTTTTATATTTTAAGCGTTTATCGGCCGATTCCGATGTCGTGCCGATAATATCGTGCCTCCCTAACATAAAGCATATATATTGTCGCAATCGTCTGATTGTCGTCGTCACGTTTCATCATCATAACGATTGTTTTCCTTCAGCTGCAGCTCCAGCTCCAGTGACAAAGTTTCTACGAGTCCGCTTTTGGACTTTCTGTGAGAGCGCCTCCTCATATTTAGATACGAATAAAATGACAGGTCATGCATAGATTACTTTTTGTCTCTGAATTTAAATCTTGATGTATTTATCATGTATTCATGTATTGATTGTGTCCTCAAGAAGCGCGCAATCGAGGTAGAGAAAGCTGCCTTTAGCGTCCCTGTTAACTTGCCCGCCCTCGCGCAGGTAACGCCGGTTCATATCCCGCTCGGAGCGGGTCGACTAGGATCGGGAGACCCAGTGAACGTGCGGAGGATGAAAGTGCACTTTATTAAAAGTGCAGGGGACACATCCCGTAATCTACGCCCATGCTTGAATTGAACACTAAGCTTGCTTACTTCCATCCGTGAGACTCGCGTGGTATCTCGATAGCCAGGCTTATGTTTTGGTAACTCTATTATTATAGGGTTAGCCCTATAAACACACCAGGCGGCTACTATACCTTTCTGACAACGCTTGAGTAGCAATTCTTTATTTTTGAACTTTATAGTTACGTTCTTTTGCGCTTTAATCGGTTAAAACATTTGTTTACTTTATACATTGTGTGTATTCTTCAAAAAAGGGCTACTGTTAAAAGGTGCAGTGTGTAAGTTTTAGCAGCATCTACTGTAAGGGACCCGTGGTGTGAGTAGATAGAAACGGCTCATTCTAAAGTACCAATGACCATATTTACTTTAGTCCATTTTTGAAGAATACACTAAATGTATGCTAAGTTTAAAGGTTGAGTGTGTAAGTTTGAGCGACATCAAGTGGTGAGGTTGTGAATTGCAACTGCTCACCCATCTATTTCTGAGCATAGAGAAGCTACGGTGGCCCACACAGGACACGTGGTCCTCTGAGACAGCAGAAAGTAGCTAGCGCTTTGTAGAGAAGTTTGTCCCTTTAGGGCTACCATAGATAGACTTCACCTTAAGGGACCCGCGGTGTGTGTAGATAGAAACGGCTCATTCTAAGGTAATAACGGCTGATTATACTCCACTGAAAATATAGTTATGTTCATTATACTGCATTTCTGTCAATAGATCCTCATAAATACTACACACTGCACCTTTAAAATGTTCTTTTTGTTATATTATAAAAAACACTTAACCCAAGCCAGAAATTATTAAATAAGTCAGACAATCCAATTTTTTAACCTTTGGCAAAACATAAAACACATTATGTTTTATCTATTTATTTGAATGTTCACGGTTCAGTACACGCTTGGGATTTGAGTTTTTGCAGACCTGCCAACCTTGAAGAAATTTGATGAGTACTAGCCCCCCACCAATGTGCGCTTTACCGTTGCCCACCCGCCAGTGAGAAATCTATAACTCCATAATAAATAATATGCACATAATATACTTTCACCAATTAAGATGTATTAGTTACTCCATAACCAAATACAAGTAGACCATAAATGTTATACAATTACTGCAATAACGCCCAGCATTGAATTGAAAACAAACCTTGCATCACAGCCCATTCCATCATTGTGTTCATGATATTATAGAAAGGCTGGTGATGGTGAATCATCATACAAAACAGAACCAAAGACAGCCTAAACACAAAGAGCAAGACATAATAACATCTCGCATTCATGCACAAACTATTCACTATAGCACTAGCAAAAGTGTTTGTTTTCCAGTAGATGGCAGTAATCTTCAACTAAACTATGGCACATTTCATATTTTCACTATAAAACTGAGAAAAGTATTTTCTTTTATTTGAATCTGACATAACATTTTGCTATTATATACAGTAAATATTGTTACTAATGTAAATTTCATTTAATATTTAATCAAATTAAATATGAATTTAAATTAATCAATTTATTTAATTTAACACAACTAAATAACTGTAGAGTAAAAACATTAATAAAATATTTACTGATTTTTTGCAATCGTAGCCTAATGAAATTGACTATGGCCTACAGTAAACCTTTAAATAAGAGTTATTGAACTGTTTACACTGTCATATACAAAAAAAGAGCCTGTACTGCACAGGAAATAAAAATGAACACGGAAAACCTGACTACCTCACCAACGCATGAGCTATTGGCTAACACTGTATCCCCAGAATATCAGCAGTAATCTCCGTCTCCGATCGGCGCACAGGGACAAAAATAAATAAATAGTCTAAATAAAACGCACATCAGCAAACCTGACCTTACCTGAATAGGCTACTGTACAATTTTATCATAAAAAAACGTAATTTGGCATCATTTCAACATGCTGTTATTTAGCCCACTGCTAATTAATGCATACTGGAAAAAGAAAGAAAGCTTGAATAAAATAAGTTGGCATTATAGGCTATTTAACTCAGGGTGACGAGTCGACTAGGACGAGCCTGAAGAAATTAAACCGGTAATTTTGACTGAATGGAAAAGAGAGCGCGACTTTTTCAGGCAGATAGTGCAAATTATTTTATAACAGCAGGCCAAACAATCATACAAGAAACAAACTATGGAGCAACGATATTAAAACGCTGACTCTATTCATTCGCTGAAATTTGCTGCAAGTCCACCGCACTACAGTGCAACGTGCATGTTCACATTTTTAATTGTCCATAACAGCCCCAAAACTCGCCTGCTTGCCTTGCACATCTAATTAATGGGCAAAGTTTTCCGACGATTTTTCTTACCGTCTTTTTTTGTTGTTGCTGTGGATGTTATTGAGCTTGTAGAAGTTTAGCTCTTGCATTCTTCTGAACATCTCGCGCTGCCATTGCCCGATGTCATTTCTGATATAACTCCATAATCTGTCTATGTTTTAAATGCCTTTTCCCCGAATGACAGGCTGTTTTAAAATATAACTAGGCTAATATCATAACAAAATAACCCAGGCAGTCCCATCTACGAGATGGAGGCCTCCAGCTGGGCTCATAGCTTGCCAGATATTGTTACCAGGGGCTGTAACAATATATATATATTTTTCATATTGTATATATATATATATATATATATATATATATATATATATATATATATATATATATATGTGATTGGTTCAATCGCCACCCGCCCAAATTTATTTAAAATATAATATTCTGTCATGTCATCGGCCCGATCCGCGGCTGTTACCGCCAACCGCACATCTCTATGAGGCGGTTCAGCCGTGGCATGCAGCCTGCAGTTATCCGGCCGGCCTGCTTGAGTCCCTGAACACGTGCAGGCGCGAAGCATTTGACTAGGAGGGGCAGATGGGCGGAGGGTTAAAATGAAGCGCTCTGATCGGCAGAAAGTTTTACACACTGTGGCCCAGCGGCAGAATCAACATCATGGATGCACTGAGAGCGGTGAAATGCGAGATGCAACCTAGAGAGCAGCAACTCGTACAAGCGTACTTAAGAGTCAAAATACGTGCTGAGTACGAAAAATGCGTACATGTTGGAAGGTCTGGTTCTGCATTTTATTTATTAGTGTGCCTTTGAGTCTACGCGCTGATATGAGCAAATTTTCCACTCATATGCACTAAAGTTATGCGGCGTGTAGCCACGCTTGAAAGGCTGGAGTCAGAGAGTTATACTCACAGCACTACAGTTATTCTCAATCACTAAAGCTCATTATTTGCTGCGATTTAAAGCCGCGCCGGTTAAACATTTCATTGGCTGCTTATGCCCTTACATGAGCTGAGCGCACTAAAGCCTGTCAAACACACACGAGATTACTGGACTGAGTGTCTTACTGCGATAATACTGTCACACACACACACGGTTAACATATATAAACACAGTTGGTTATGTCTAAAGTGATAGTAAAGTCGTGTGTGTGTGTGTGTGAGATGCGGACAGGTCTTAAAGTGACAGCAGCCTATAGTGAACACTTGTCCTTAAAGGGACAGCTCACCTCTAAAATGATGTTAATAAAACAACAAAAGACAACGAGAAAAATCACTCACTGCTCTTGAATAAAATCAAAAACACTAACACCATAGTTTTTAATCAATGGATATATTATTTATAAGACTAGAGTTTTCATTTTCATTCAATTTCATACTTAATGCAGCTGTACATCTCTGAGCTGCCACTGTAAATATATATATATATATATATATTTATTTTATATTATACAATACACTAGGAATGTGCACAAGGGTTTTATAAGTAAAGTTGAGTTTAAGAAAGGTTTCAAGTCTTTTAGGTAAAAGAAAGAAAGAGTATCGCAATAAAAACACTCTTATTTTCCCTTTCTGTTCCTGTCGCCTAGGAATAGCAAAAAGACGAACCGAACTGAAGACTGTGGTTATAAACCGAGGTGTGTGTTGAAGCGTATTGTGGACCGCTAGCGTGTGTGTGTGTGCTACAGCGCTCAGCATGCAGTGGCCTCACCAGCACTGAGTTCTCCTCGCGGTAGTTAGCGGCGATGTCCTGGTTCTCCATCGCTCCCGCCAGCAGACCCGTGGCGTAGATCCTGAGCGGCTGCTCCGCCTCCTGAGCCCATTTAAACAAGCGCTCCACAATCCCCTCCTGTCACCGACACAAGCACACACACTTACAACACTCCACACACACACACAACACACTTACAACACACAACACACTTACCACACACACACACAACACACTTACCACACACACACACAACACACTTACCACACACACACACAACACACTTACCACACACACACACAACACACTTACCACACACACACACAACACACTTACCACACACACACACACAACACACTTACCACACACACACACACAACACACTTACCACACACACACACACAACACACTTACCACACACACACACAACACACTTACCACACACACACACACAACACACTTACCACACACACAACACACTTACCACACACACACACACACACACACAACGCCCACAACATGCACAACACACACACACACAACACACTTACCACACACACACACACACACACACACACACACACACAACGCCCACAACATGCACAACACACAACACACCACACACACACACACACTTACACACAAACAACACACTTACCACACACACACACACAACACACAACACACTTACCACACACACACAACACACAACACACAACACACTTACCACACACACACACAACACACAACACACACTTACCACACACACACCACACTTACCACACACACACCACACTTACCACACACACACCACACTTACCACACACACACCACACTTACCACACACACACCACACTTACCACACACACACACACACACAACACACACTCGTGATGCTGCAGAAGCCGCAGTGAGGACCACAGTACCTTCTCCTGGAAGACCACGGCCGTCTCCAGGCCGGGCATGATGTTCAACAGCAGTCTGCAGGCCGCAGTATTCAGAGCCACTTCACGGCTGCTCATCACATACGTGTTCACCAGCTGCACACACACACACAGTTTGTTTTTGTGACATATGGGGACAATGTATGTGACTAAATGTTAATTAATTGTCTAATGAGCCGTCATATGACATCAGTGTCATTTTCAGCCGTGATGGTCTTCAGGAAAACACACTCTTGGTCATGTGATGTTTAACTGTATCATACATTATAAATATAAAAATGTCACATTGTGAATGTTTAGCGTGGTTTCTCTGTGTGAGCGGCTCATGTGTTGTGATTTCGGTGATTTCGTGTTCTTATTAGGAGGACCCACAAATATTCCCCCATTGCATCATTATACATTATACTGAACATTATATATAGTCGCTTAATGTAGTAAGGTCACTGAAACTCTGAAAACTTTAGTTTCCCCCTCAGGCATTACTTCCTCTCTCCCCGTGCTCATCTCGTCCCGCCTCTCCTGCTATAAAGCACTACACCTATGAGAATAACCCCTCTGAAACGCTGTGAATAATCACACTACTAAAACTAAATGTGCTCTGGTGAATTAAATGATGTTTGCGCTTTGACTTTGAGGAGTGTGTGTGCGCTTTAGATGATCAATGCAATCCGTCTCCGCTCTAATCGCAGGAACGCTCGACAGAATGGCCGCTCATCTCAAACTGGAAATATTCAGCTCATCTTGAACTCTAATTCTGCCTTTACTCTCTCGTGTTGTTTTCTCAGTCATCAGACTACAGTATGAGTAAATCTGTTCATCATAAGCCGTCACTCGTGTCTCTTCAGGAGACTTGGGTTCTGATAATACACTCCATTAGTTATTCTTACGATGCCTTTAGGACGTTTGTTTTGGATCTTTTAAGTTTGAGAGGAATAATGACTTTAAACGAAGGGACAGAAATCCCTCAGGACTCATAAAGAATATAATGCGTTCAGAAGTTAAACAAAAAACAACATGATGGTGAGTTCATGATGACCGCTCGTTTACATTAGTGGTGATTTGTGAATGTGTGTTTGGGTGAATTAACCGTATTAGGCCGACTACAGCAAGCGGAGGTTCGGATTAAAAACACTCGCGAATCATAGTTTCCATCAACGATACATATCGTCACATTCTTATATCGTGATATATCGTTGCACCCCTAGTCAATTTACTTGCAATTTCTTCCCCCAAAATTGGACTATTTTGTCTTTGAGCGTCGGCTCTCCGCCCCTTTGGGCTGTTGTTCATTAGATATCGTTTGTAATAATATAATTTCCATTTTAAAGCAGTATTCTCACCAGTTTGACATTTTAAATCTGCATTTGTGATATTTTTACCCTTTATAAAGGGCCTTTTCCCCTAATCTTATTAAACATAAGCTATGATTCAGGTTTCATATTCTTAAATTCTTTCATTAATAAATTAAACTAGAATAAGACACTATAGGGCTGTTACCAGTCAAATTAAAAAATTTACACTGAACAATTGCAACTGCATTATATAATGTTATGAGATTGTTCTAAGAAAAATCAGAGCCTTATGAAGATTAATAATCACATTAGACAGTGTCGGCATTTGTGTTTCCATCCCCAAAAAATCTAAAAATGATCGTTAAGACACTCGTTATGCCACTGAAGACTTTATATAATCATACATTTAACAAAACTGAACTTTGGTCGCACACGTCAAACAACGAGAGAAAATCCCTTCAGTTTGTTTACATTTGATTGCTTAATTTCTGTAGTATTTCTCGAATGCTACTGTTAAACAGAACTACTGACACTTGTAGCACATTTTATTTTAATTTATCATCAGACTGTATTCGTCCTATTGTTGGCGGTAGTTCTCTTATTGAGGTTTACTTCAGTAATTGACCGTTTGCAAAGACCCGCCCCCTTTAGTTACTGTTGCTATGTCCGACCAGCTCACACACACACACACACACACACGTTTGTTTTTGTGAAATATGGGGACATTCCATAGGCGTAATGGTTTTTATACTGTACAAACCGTATTTTCTATCCCCTTACACTGAACCTACCAATCACTCACTCACTCTCACACACACACACACACACACACACAACACACACACACACACACACACACTGCCCCTAAACCTACCCATCACAGAACACATTCTGCATTTTTACTTTCTCATAAAAACTCCTCCTGTGTGATTTATAAGCCTTTTGTAAAGTGGGGCCATGGGTAATGTCCTCATATTTCACCCTCTCCTGTAATACCTGTGTCATAACCGCCCGCAGACACACACACACACACACACACACGGTTATTGTGATTATGCATCCGATCTTACCGCATTCATAAAGTCATCGTTCTTGAACAAGATTTTCAACAGGTGTCCCAGCATGCACTCTGGGTCTGCACGCCCTTTAGAGCAAAACAAGAACTCAATATTAGATTATATCTATCCGGAGACACTCATGATGATGATGAAGGCTCACCTGGATGGCGGTCATCAAACGGGTCAGGGTCCGCTTTATGATACTCCTCTGTCTCCCGCTCAACCAGATCCGAAATCCTACAGACAGGAAAAGAGGGAGCAAAGCCTTTAAAGGGACACACCAATAACACTTGTGTCTGATTCTTTCATGTTTGGTACTCAAGGAAACAGAGCATCAAACCCAATGTTTCAACTTAATACACACAGATATGATGAGTTCATAATTATGATGTCTCCGCCACTGATCCAGTGATTCACTGACTCGCTCATAAAGACTTCACTTGTTTCATTACTGGAGGAATCAGCAAACCTCTCGAGTGAATGATTGAATGTGTGTGTGTGTGTGTGTGTGTGTGTGTGTGTGTGTGTGTGTGTGTGTGTGTGTGTGTGTGTGTGTGTGTGTGTGTGTGTGTGTGTGTGTGTCTCTCTCACCTGGTCAGGATGTGCAGTAGTTCGCTGGATCCGGCCTGTTGTTCCCGCTCCCACTGCTCCAGAAGAGAGCTCAGCTCCGCTTTAGAGTCCACACCTGCTCCATCCCCACCGGCAGACGCCATCAGCCTGACACACACACACACACACACACACACACACACACACACACACACACACACACACACACACACTTCAGTGCGCAACGCCACAACAACACTTGATGGACATGGACATCCTTAATCCATAAACATAGGAGAACACACACTGACCTCACACACACTCTCTCTCTCACACACACACACACACACTTTCTCTCTCTCTCTCTCTCTCTCTCTCACACACACACACACTCTTTCTCTCTCTCTCTCTCTCTCACACACACACACTCTCTCTCTCTTACACACACTCTCTCCCTCTCCCTCTCGCACACTCTCACTCTCTCACACACACTCTCTCTCTTACACACACTCTCACACACTCTCTCTCTCTCTCACACACACACACACACACACTTGATGGACATGTCATCACCGAGAACCACAAACATTAATTCATAAACATAGGAAGTAAAACTTGAAAAATAGCTGAATAAATCATTATTGAGGCAGAAGAGCTTCTGATGAGAATGGTGATGATGAATGAGCAGTGTCTGAGTCCGGGTCGCCGGTGATGAAATATATTAATAAACTCATTAACCGGGTGAGAGTGTCATGAAACACCTGCTAATATGAGCTAGCCGGCTTATTCGCTAAAGAAACGCGTAGCTAGCACATTTATAACGTGTATGTAAATATTTAATGTTTACACGTTTACTGAAGCACACACTGGGTTGACATGTGAACACACTCACACACACACATGTAAACAGTGTGTATAATGTCGTTTGGCGCGCGAGGACTCACCTTCAGCGCGCGCGCGCACCCCGCCTCAGACTCACTAACGGCTCTCGGTCCCCTCACGAGCTGCTGAGACGCGTCGCGGACCGTTATAAGCACATGAATAGCGTCGCTTAGGAGCTCATGACACTCGTGTCCGCCTTTAGCAATGTGCTGCAACTTTATGATGGCGATCTCTGAGCGCGTCATCGCCCGGCGACGACAGGAAGGCGTCGATGACGTCAGACCCTATGGCAGTGACAGGAAGGCGAACACTTTTTTTTTTTTTTATTATTTTTTTATTTTATTTAAAGTATCAAGATTTACAAACAAACATGGCTGCATAGAATCAGTTACTTCAAAATAGGACATACAGGATATAGCCTGAGGGAGCAGCTCTTAATATAAACAGTGGAAGGCGAACACGAGGAACGTTCGTTTGCTTGAAAAAAATAAATAAATATATTATATATATACGTGCAACAAATCCTACATTTCCTATTATAATAACGCTTACACATCCCCTGGGCACTCTTTAAATAAGGATTTTTAAAAATCCTAATAAATAAAAAACCTGTCCACCCTAATCTTTGGATAAAATATAACAGCAGCTTCAAAGTAGATCCTGTTCGTTAGTAACTTGTAGTAGAGAGAGAGAGAGAGAGAGAGAGAGAGAGAGAGAGAGAGAGAGAGAGAGAGAGAGAGAGAGAGAGAGAGAGAGAGAGAGAGAGAGAGAGAGAGAGAGAGAGAGAGAGAGAGAGAGAGAGAGAGAGAGAGAGAGAGAGAGTGAGTGTGTGTGTGTGTGTGTGTGTGTGTGTGTGTGTGTGTGTGTGTGTGTGTGTGTGTGTGTGTGTGTGTGTGTGTGTGTGTGTCACCAGGAGGCGCTGTGTGTAAGAGCAGATCCCCTTTGAGTGTTTGATCAGTTTATATAATATAATCTTCGGATGCTGTTTGAGAAGAGTGTGTGTGTGTATATATATATATATATATATATATATATATATATATATATATATATATATATATATATATGCGTGGTCTGCTACAAAGAAATGTACAAAATACAATAGTTTTAATTACACAGTATTGAATTAAAGACTGCTACTGCTTTACATAGGCTATAAATCACACTAAATACACTGAGTGACGCAATGTGGCAAACGAACAGTTATTTAGGCTGCTGATTAAAATGGCATCTCAATGCACAATAAAGTGCAAACAGGGACATCAAAATGAGTTCAACAGTAAGTTTACAATCACACCGAACGCTTATCACATTAAACCATTTCACATTAGTTAAATTAATGACTTAATGCACTCTGCAGAAATGATAGCGATCGCGAAAGGTCTTCGACACGTTCAGTCAATATATGCGATGATTTAACTCAAAATGATGAATACATGCACGCGCAATTTTCAACTTGTGTGTGCTAAACACAGACTTGCATGAATGTGCTGCAGTTATAGAGACATGTTTGTTAATGCAAATGTTTTATTTTGCATTAGTGTATCATGATTTGAGATGATGTGCATTTGTGGATCATGTGACATTTGATTCATTTGGATTTTGACTTTCATTTCGCGTTTTTAAGCATTTCACAACTCAAAGAACTTAGTACACGGGCCCTCCTGCATACAAGGTTATTATAGTTTTGCATTTAAAAATACTTTTTACTTTATTATCGTTTTTAATTTTCCTACAAATTTCAGTTTCGTTTTAGTTAGTTTTATAAATGGTTTTGCTAGTTTTAGTTTAGTTTTTATTTTGTAAACACACTTCTGTTCACTTTTTATACAGTTATAAATAGTTTATAGTACAGTTATTATATAGTTTTTAGATTTAGTTTTAGTAATTATAGTTTAGCAGAAAGAAAAGTAGAGACCAAATTAAGATTAATTTCAGCAAAGCTTAATGTTTGCACAGATTAGAGTTTACTCTTATGCAGACATCTTAATAATAAAAATAAAATAAAGGGATACAGATTGTTTTATTTAATGCCATGTCAGCATCTAAGGCTATATTCATGGTAAAAATTAAATTACAAAAATACAGATATCATACACAGTAAAAATGTTTTGTTGTTTTAACTTAAAAAAGTAAGTTACCTGGTTGCCTTAAAATTTTGAGTTAATACAATGAACATTTTTTGAGATGTGACAAACTTTATTAAAATATTATTAAACGATTTTGTAAGCATATTGGGTAATTGTGTGTTTTATTTGTGATGACGCAGCCAAATTGTGCTATTTTCATGATTTATCACATTATTATGTGGTTGAGATACAATAATACTTTGAGTTTCTATTTATTGAACTAATTTTCTAATTTTTCTAGTAGTTAGCGGGTTTTGTTGTAAAAACTCGGCAACCCTGTCTGCACGCGTGCTGGAATAAACGATCTTTGCCAGTGTTGAAAAAACTAAAAGAATTTAATGACAAACAGAGCACTGACCCAACATGATCATCATTACTGAGAGAAATAGTGAAGCTGATGCAGATACAAACAAGCTCTCCGTTTAGGATCAGAACAAATATAATCCAAGCCCCTTTGATGACGTGATGATAACGGTACTGTTGATCATCTGTCCGTCATCGGCTAAAGCCCGCCCTGATGATCTCATTGGTCAGTTTCTGTTGATCATCTGTCCTTCATCGGCTAAAGCCCGCCCTGATGATCTCATTGGTCAGTTTCTGTTGATCATCTGTCCGTCATCGTCTAAAACCCGCCCTGATGATCTCATTGGTCAGTTACTGTTGATCATCTGTCCGTCATCGGCTAAAGTCCGCCCTGATGATCTCATTGGTCAGTTACTGTTGATCATCTGTCCGTCATCGGCTAAAGTCCGCCCTGATGATCTCATTGGTCAGTTTCTGTTGATCATCTGTCCGTCATCGGCTAAAGCCCGCCCTGATGATCTCATTGGTCAGTTTCTGTTGATCATCTGTCCGTCATCGTCTAAAACCCGCCCTGATGATCTCATTGGTCAGTTACTGTTGATCATCTGTCCGTCATCGGCTAAAGCCCGCCCTGATGATCTCATTGGTCAGTTTCTGTTGATCATCTGTCCGTCATCGGCTAAAGTCCGCCCTGATGATCTCATTGGTCAGTTTCTGTTGATCATCTGTCCGTCATCGGCTAAAGCCCGCCCTGATGATCTCATTGGTCAGTTACTGTTGATCATCCGTCCGTCATCGGCTAAAGCCCGCCCTGATGATCTCATTGGTCAGTTTCTGTTGATCATCTGTCCGTCATCGTCTAAAACCCGCCCTGATGATCTCATTGGTCAGTTACTGTTGATCATCTGTCCGTCATCGGCTAAAGCCCGCCCTGATGATCTCATTGGTCAGTTACTGTTGATCATCCGTCCGTCATCGGCTAAAGCCCGCCCTGATGATCTCATTGGTCAGTTACTGTTGATCATCCGTCCGTCATCGGCTAAAGCCCGCCCTGATGATCTCATTGGTCAGTTACTGTTGATCATCTGTCCGTCATCGGCTAAAGCCCGCCCTGATGATCTCATTGGTCAGTTTCTGTTGATCATCATTCTGTCATCGGCTAAAGCCCGCCCTGATGATCTCATTGGTCAGTTTCTGTTGATCATCTGTCCGTCATCGTCTAAAGCCCGCCCTGATGATCTCATTGGTCAGTTACTGTTGATCATCTGTCCGTCATCGGCTAAAGCCCGCCCTGATGATCTCATTGGTCAGTTACTGTTGATCATCCGTCCGTCATCGGCTAAAGCCCGCCCTGATGATCTCATTGGTCAGTTACTGTTGATCATCCGTCCGTCATCGGCTAAAGCCCGCCCTGATGATCTCATTGGTCAGTTACTGTTGATCATCCGTCCGTCATCGGCTAAAGCCCGCCCTGATGATCTCATTAGTCAGTTACTGTTGATCATCCGTCCGTCATCAGCTAAAGCCCGCCCTGATGATCTCATTGGTCAGTTACTGTTGATCATCCGTCCGTCATCGGCTAAAGCCCGCCCTGATGATCTCATTGGTCAGTTACTGTTGATCATCCGTCCGTCATCGGCTAAAGCCCGCCCTGATGATCTCATTGGTCAGTTTCTGTTGATCATCCGTCCATCATCGTCTAAAGCCCGCCCTGATGATCTCATTGGTCAGTTTCTGTTGATCATCTGTCCGTCATCGGCTAAAGCCCGCCCTGATGATCTCATTGGTCAGTTTCTGTTGATCATCTGTCCGTCATCGGCTAAAGCCCGCCCTGATGATCTCATTGGTCAGTTACTGTTGATCATCTGTCCGTCATCGGCTAAAGCCCGCCCTGATGATCTCATTGGTCAGTTTCTGTTGATCATCTGTCCGTCATCGGCTAAAGCCCGCCCTGATGATCTCATTGGTCAGTTTCTGTTGATCATCCGTCCGTCATCGGCTAAAGCCCGCCCTGATGATCTCATTGGTCAGTTTCTGTTGATCATCTGTCCGTCATCGGCTAAAGCCCGCCCTGATGATCTCATTGGTCAGTTTCTGTTGATCATCCGTCTGTCATCGGCTAAAGCCCGCCCTGATGATCTCATTGGTCAGTTTCTGTTGATCATCTGTCCGTCATCGGCTAAAGCCCGCCCTGATGATCTCATTGGTCAGTTACTGTTGATCATCCGTCCGTCATCGGCTAAAGCCCGCCCTGATGATCTCATTGGTCAGTTTCTGTTGATCATCCGTCTGTCATCGGCTAAAGCCCGCCCTGATGATCTCATTGGTTAGTTTCTGTTGATCATCTGTCCGTCATTGGCTAAAGCCCGCCCTGATGATCTCATTGGTCAGTTTCTGTTGATCATCTGTCCGTCATTGGCTAAAGCCCGCCCTGATGATCTCATTGGTCAGTTTCTGTTGATCATCTGTCCGTCATCGGCTAAAGCCCGCCCTGATGATCTCATTGGTCAGTTTCTGTTGATCATCTGTCCGTCATCGGCTAAAGCCCGCCCTGATGATCTCATTGGTCAGTTTCTGTTGATCATCTGTCTGTCATCGTCTAAAGCCCGCCCTGATGATCTCATTGGTCAGTTTCTGTTGATCAACTGTCCGTCTTCGTCTAAAGCCCGCCCTGATGATCTCATTGGTCAGTTTCTGTTCGTGGATAATTACTCCTCTATGGAGCAAGGCCAGACCGGACTGCCCGACCTAAAAAAATTGTGTGCGGGGCTAAGTATCATTTTTCACTTTTCGTTCCACATATCACTCCACACCTATGGCAAGCCGTTTTCGCTTAAATTGTTTCCAGCGTTACTCGTCGTAATTGCATTTTTACTAGTAACAATTACAATTTAAGAGCTCTATAAATCAATTCTTAGTAAGAATTTAATTGCAAAATAATTGTCTCTATTAATAATTGCAAAATAAAATAATTTAATTGTCTCTAATTGAATTTTTACTATAAAAATAGTCTCTGTAATTGAAATAAAAAGCTCTACAATTGGAATTCTTACTAGTAGTAATTGGATTAGAGCTCTCTCTGAATGGAAGTCAATGGAGACATATGACTAGTAAGAACTGATTTGTAGAGCTCTCTAAATAAATTCTTACTTGTAATAATGCAATTACGACGAGTACGCAGGAAACAATTTAAGTTAAAATGGCTTGCCATACCATGCCATTCCAATCTCTTCCTGAACCAAACAAGATACCGTTACATGAATGGCTGTTAGCGTCTCCCTCCCTACTTTACACTGCAAAAAAATGCTCTTCTTATTTAGTATTTTTGTCTTGTTTCCAGTCCAAATATCAAAAAATTCTCAAATCAAGATGCATTTACTTGATAGTAAAATTACATAAGATATTTATTCTTGTTTTCTGGATGGAAATCTAAATGAAGAGAGTTTTTGCTTAAAACAGGCCAAATGATCTGCCAATGGGGTGAGAAAAATAATCTTATTTCTGATTGGGACGGAAACAAGAAACAAGATTTCAATCAGAAATAAGATTATTTCTCTCACCCCATTGTATGGAGAGAAAACAGTATCTAAACCTTCCACAAATGCACGCGAGAGATCCACATGCGCACGCACCAATCCACAAATGCACGCGAGAGATCCACAAAGCAATCCACAAATGCACGCGAGAGATCCACAAAGCAATCCACAAATGCACGCGAGAGATCCACAAAGCAATCCACAAATGCACGCGAGAGATCCACAAAGCAATCCACAAATGCACGCGAGAGATCCACAAAGCAATCCACAAATGCACGCGAGAGATCCACAAAGCAATCCACAAATGCATGCGAGAGATCCACAAAGCAATCCACAAATGCACGCGAGAGATCCACAAAGCAATCCACAAATGCATGCGAGAGTTCCACACACACAAAGCAATCCACAAATGCACGCGAGAGATCCACACACACATTTAATTATGTGTAAATTACACACCTGTAATTTAATGCACAGTAAATCACAAGTCTTTTGCATTGGTGTTCTTCTTAGAATGCCCCTGAATATGCGCTTTTGTACCTGTGGAATGTTTTGAGACTGTCGTTCCGTGGCCTTGATTCACAAATGCACAGAAGCCTATCCGTATCTGTCCCAAAGATGCGATACAGTGTTCTTCCTCCAGAGGGCGCTTACCGGCCTTCGAACTGAATCTTCCAAAGGGCTAAATTCATTTTGTTTTCTGACTTGGTGAGACAACTGAAGTCTAAACATTTTTCACTAAATATCTTATACATAAATACAAATATAGAAAACAAACCTTGTTTTATTCTTCAACATGAGATCAGAAAATACATAGCCTATTAACAAAAAAACATTCGGATAACAGGAAAGCTTTTGCGCATGTGGATCTCTCGCGTGCATTTGTGGAAGGTTTAGATACTGTTTTCTCTCCATAAAAGGCTGCTCTCGCTGGGGTTAATCACTCTTTTTATAAATAAACCAGATTTGAGCTTTAAACAACTACATTCTCGCCTAAAAAGTCTTAAAACTACATTTTGTGTTAAAACAGTCAGGGGCCCTTAAATAAAGATTGGAACGGTTATGAATCAGTGAATCGATTCATGATTCGGATCGCGTGTCAAACTGCTGAAATCACGAGACATTGGCGATCCGAATCATGAATCGATTCACTGACTCATAACCGTTTGAATCTTTATTTAAGGATTGAACACAAACCCGGAAGAGAAGCCAATGCTGAATAAAGTCGTAGTTTTTGTTATTTTTGGACCCAAATGTATTTTGGATGCTTCAAGAGACTCTAATTAACCCACTGATGTCTCATATGGACTACTGTGATGATGTTTTTATTCCCTTTCTGGACATGGACAGTATAGTGTGCATACACTTGCATACGCTCTCGGACTAAATATAAAATATCTTAAACTGTGTGTGAAGATGAACGGAGGTCTTACGGGTGTGGAACGACATTAGGGAGAGGAGTTAATGACAGAAGTTTCATTTTTGGGTGAACTAACCCTTTACAGAGCAATCCGGATGGCAGCGCGCACACTGACAGTTGATTGGTTGACTTACCGAAACAGGCCAATCAGGACGCTGTCTGTCTTACCTGCAGGAGGCATGCGCACTAGTACCGGATATACCCGAATATAAGACGAACCCCATTTTCCAGACTTATTTGTGGGGGAAAAGTATATTTTTGTAGAAAAAAATCTGTTTTTCAACAGAAAATTGTTTTATTTGAAAATTCTACTGATAATTCATGGCTTTTTTTTAACACAAGGACAATTAAAATAGTTGTAAATAGAAATAATAAATAAAAATAAATAAATAAATAAATAATAAAAAATATAGGCCCTAATGGTGAGTAATAGATCCCTATCTGCCTGATTCCAAATTTCAGTACCCCTGTCTGAGATAGACGAGATGGAGCAGGTCCACAATGTCTCCTGGACCTTACAAGACGGGCTCCTGTAGGGGTCGTGACCTTTGCCCCGCAGGGCCTCCCCTTTCTTGAGTCCGCTGCTTTACACACAAGCAGAATGAAGCGAAGCACACTGCTCTCCTTTTCCAATCTCTTCCAGTCAGACAGCGCTAATCAAAAATAATAACCAACAGATTCATAAGAAATAGAAATATAGTTGCAAAGAGAAGTCAAATAATAAAATGATGAACCAAAGATAAGAACAAAGGTGAACTAAAACAGTTATAAAAGATGAAGCACAGATAAGATCAGGTGCGCTCAGTGGGCCGTACAGTGGCTCAGAGCTCATCCAGTAAATGCTCAGCTGATCAGATGAGTTCTGGGTCTGGATCTGAACGTGGCGACTGTTGGAGCGACGCTGAGCTCTGGAGCGCAGTCATGCTGGGGCAGGAAGGGGCCGTCCACACACTGCCGTCATCGGAAAGGGACCGCCATTCCAGACCGGAAGTGTGTGTGTGTGTGTGAGAGAGAGAGAGAGAGTCTGTGTTTCAGAGAGCGTGTGTCTGTGAGAGAGAGAGTGTCTCTGAGTGTGTGTGTGAGAGAGTCTGTGTTTCAGAGAGTGTGTCTCTGTGTGTGAGAGAGAGTCTCTGTAAGTGTGTGTGTGTGAGAGTGTGTCTGTGAGAGAGAGTGTTTGTGTGAGAGTCTGTGTGTGTGTGTGTGTGTGTGAGAGAGAGAGAGTCTGTAAGTGTGTGTGTGTCTGTGAGAGAGAGAGTGTTTGTGTGAGAGTCTCTGTAAGTGTGTGTGTGTGAGAGTGTGTCTGTGAGTGTTTGTGTGAAAGTCGGTGTGTGAGAGTCTGTGTGTGCGTGTGTGTCTCTTTAAGTGTGTGTGTGAGAGTGTGTCTGTGAGAGAGTGTGTGTGTGTTTCTGTAGGAGTCTGTGTGTGTGTCTGCGAGAGTGTGTGTGTCTGTGAGAGTCTGTGTGTGTGAGAGAGAATGTCTGTCTGTCTGTCTGTGTTTGAGTCTGTGTGAGAGTATGTCTGTGAGTCTGTGTGTGTGAGAGAGAATGTCTGTGTGTGTGTGAGTGTGTGTGAGAGAGAATGTCTGTGAGTCTGTGTGTGTGAGAGAGAATGTCTGTGTGTGTGTGAGAGAGAATGTCTGTGTGTGTGTGTCTGTGTCTGTGAGTCTGTGTGTGAGAGAGAATGTCTGTGTGTGTGAGTCTGTGAGTGTGTGTGTGTGTGTGTAAGAGAATGTCTGCCTGTCTGTGTGTGTCTGTGTTTGAGTCTGTGTGAGAGTATGTCTGTGAGAGAGAATGTCTGTGTGTGTGTGTGTGTGTGTGTGTGTCTGTGAGTGTGTGTGTGTGTGTGAGTCTGTGTGTGTGAGAGAGAATGTCTGTGTGAGAGTATATGTCTGTGTGTGTGAGAGAGAATGTCTGTCTGTGTGTGTGTGTGTGTGTGTGTGTCTGTGAGTGTGTGTGTGTGTGAGTCTGTGTGTGTGAGAGAGAATGTCTGTGTGAGAGTATATGTCTGTGTGTGTGAGAGAGAATGTCTGTCTGTGTGTGTGTGTGTCTGTGAGTGTGTGTGTGTGTGAGAGAATGTCTGTCTGTCTGTCTGTGTGTGTCTGTGAGTGTGTGTGAGTCTGTGTGTGTGTGTGAGAGAGAATGTCTGTCTGTGTGTGTGTGTCTGTGAGAGTATGTGTTTGTGTCTGTGAGTGTGTGTGAGTCTGTGTGTGTGTGTGTGTGTGTGAGAATGTCTGTCTGTCTGTGTGTGTGTGTCTGTGTGTGTGTGAGAGAATGTCTGTCTGTCTGTGTGTGTGTGTCTGTGAGAGTATGTGTGTGTGAGTCTGTGTGTGTGTGAGAGAATGTCTGTCTGTCTGTGTGTGTGTGTCTGTGTGAGAGTATGTGTCTGTGAGTCTGTGTGTGTGTGTGTGTGTGTGTGTGTGTAAAAGACCCCGGCTACACTTAACACAATTATACGATTTTTTAAACAAAAGAAAGCACGTTTATGATTTATTTTCACACACACTCCGCTGCTCATCATGGAGCTGTGGGAGACGCTTCATTCACTCTCAGCTTTATTCACCAGACCCGTCAGATCCCGCCGCTACAGCGCACAAAAAATGAAACCATAAATATATGCTTATAAAACAGTTCAATATTTACTGCAAAATATTTCTTACAGAGTAAAACTTGAAAAAATAAATGACAAAAACAAAAAAAATAAATATAGGAAATGGACAGTAAGGCCTGTAGAAACATTAAGCTTAAATAACCCGACACACACACACACACACACACACACACACGCTCCTTAAAGTCACACATTTCTGTCCTGACCTGCTGACAACACACACATGTATTATATACAGCACACACACACACACACACACACACACACGCTCCTTAAAGTCACACATTTCTGTCCTGACCTGCTGACAACACACACATGTATTATATACAGCACACACACACACACACACACAGATCCAGAGGCCTTCCGGACATCATGCATGTGTGTCAGGCGACGTTACAGACCATAATACTGAGGGATCATCTGAGCAGAAGTGATAAGACTTTACTCTACTCTTCATTAAACTACACACACACGTTCAGTTTAAACAAATTATAAAACACAACTATAAGTTAAATCAAAACATCACAAAGGCTTGATCCGGACACGATGCTCCTCCGACACGTTTTGGCACTGATTCCGCCACATCGGCGAGACATTCAGATGTGTGTGAAAGACCAACACATGAGAACAGAAGCACACGGTAAGCCCTTCTGGAACACACACACACACACACACACACACACACACACACACACACACACACACACGTCCTACTACAGGAGTCGTTTGCTCATGTTTTCTCACACTCAAGCCATCACACACTTCAATGATTAATAAAACACAAAACGTGTTTGTGTGTGTGTGTGTGTGTGTGTGTGTGCAGAAAACGCTCTTCTTACTCAGTATTTTTGTCTTGTTTCTCGTCCAAACATCTAAAAATTCTTAAAACTAGAAGTATTTACTAGACAAGCAAAAGTAATTGTCTTGTTTTGAAGAAAAAAAAAGAAAAATGTTCTTCTTTTTTAATTTTCGTTTAGTTTATCTTTCACATTTCTGAGGAGAAAGTCAAAACTGAGAGTTTATATCTCATAATTCGGGCGTAATAAATCACAATTGAGACTTTATATCTTGACAAACTCACCATTCTCACGTTTTTTCCTCAATGGTGAATATATCTCAAAACGGACGTTTCCCTCAGAAACGTGATATAAAACGACGAATTATAATACAAAGTTCTTCTTTCACGTTCTTCAAACGTTTATTTGTTGCAATTTGGACTTTATGAATAAGAACTGAGAGTTTATTTCTCACATTTCACAAATTACGAGATATAAACTCACGATTATATTATATTCCCCAGCGTTTGACTGTTTCTCAGAAATGGGATATAAAACGACGTGACGTGTTTTTCTTTTACATTTCTGATGAGAAAGTCTAAATTTGCGAGTTTGTGTCACTCTTCGGACTTTAGAAATAACAATTGAGAGTTTTTTCTTTCATATTTGTAAGAAAAAGCACAAATTCTCACTTTTTTCTCAATTTATATTTCCAAACTCAGATTTTTTTTCTCAGAAATGTGATATAAAATGATAAAGCATGATCCAAACTTACAATTAAGTTGATTTCTCACATTTCTAATAAAAAAAGCCCAAATTACAAACTATAAACTCGAGAGAGAGAAAAAAAGGAATATTTTTCCTTCATTGTGAATTTATATATTTAACTTTTTCCTCAGAAATGTGATTATAATATGACTTGAATTAAGATTTGCAATTGCAAGAAAAGCCCAAATTGCGTTTCTCTCTCACAATTGCGAGTTTATCGTTCACATTTCTGAGGAAAAAAGTCTAAATTTACGAGTTTATGTGACGTTTCGGACTTTAGAAATGACATTTGAGAGTTTGTCTCACATATGTACGGAAAAAAAAGCACAAATTTCACTTTTTTCAATTGTGAACTTAAACCTCTTCCTCAGATGTGATATAAAATGCCTTGTAATTATAACTCGCAATTTGTGAGAAAAGTCTAAATCTTGCAATCGAGAGTTGATGTCACATTTCTGAGAAAGAAAGTAATAATTGTGAGATGTGCGTTTTATTTGTGTTTTTCTCAAACACACACTGATTTCCCAATGGACAATTCAATCCCAGAATACATTTAGGCAGAGGTGACGTGGTGTGTGTGTGTGTGTGTGTGTGTGTGTGTGTGTGTGAGGCTAATAAATACTGCACTCTAAAGAATGCTGGGTTAAAAACAACCCAAGTTGGGGTGAAAATGGACAAACCCAGAAATTGGGTTGTTTTATTGGGTCCATTCACTGGGATCAAACAACCCAACTTCTGGGTTTTTCCATTTTCACCCCAACTTGGGTTGTTTTTAACCCAGCATTCTTTAGAGTGTGTGTGTAACCGAAACGTCTCGCATGAACCTGAGAAAACCAAACAACTCCTGCCATTGGGAAGCATTCGGCACCATTGACACCCCTCGATCTGCTCACACACACACACACACACACACACACACACACACACACACACACACACACACACTGGTCTCGTGACACTATATGATGTAGATAATATGCTGAGCAGCATGCAGTATGTATATGTGTTCTAGATGCGGTTCGGCACAGGCGTCTGTACATCTCTCTGACACACAGCAGCACTGAGTGCCAAACATGCCATAATTCACCCCAAAATCACGTTAATATTCACGGTAAATGTGCGTCTCATTTAGATTATAGCTAGCAGAAAACACACGGTACAAACACATGAGGGTGAAAACGTCACTAAATAAAACAACTCTAAACACACACTGCAAAAAATGCTCTTCTTATTTAGTGTTTTTGTCTTGTTTCCAGTCCAAACATCGAACAATTCTTAAATCAAGATGCATTTACTAGATCAGTAAAACGACATAAGATATTTGTTCTTGTTTTCTTAAAGATAATATCTAAATGAAGTGAGTTTTTGCTTAAAACAGGCAAAATGATCTGCCAATGGGGTGAGAGAAATAATCTTATTTCTGTTTGGGACGGAAACAAGAAACAAGATTTCAATCAGAAATCAGATTATTTTGATCACTTCATTATGATATTTTTTTCAACAAAATTAGAAAAAATATCTTCTGTCGTTTTACTGATCTAGTAAACGCATCTTAATGTAAGAATATTTCGATATTTGGACTGGAAACGAGACACAATGACTGAGTAAGAAGAGTGTGTATTTGCAGTGTGTTTGTGGATTTTGGGGTAAAGTACGGCCGGG